>NC_138777.1:27108459-27203459 GCF_965119305.1 Pelophylax lessonae
GGGCCTATTTTGCAATTCGGCACTGCGTGACTTTAACAGACAATTGCGCGGTCGTGCAACGCTGTACCCAAATGAAATTGACGTCCTTTTTTTCCCCACAAACAGAGCTTTCTTTTGGTGGTATTTGATCACCTGTGCAATTTTTTAATCATGCACTATAAACAAAAAAAGAGCGACAATTGTGCAAAAATAACAATATTTTTCACATTTTTTTATATGAAATTCCCCCAAAAAAATGTAAAAATCCAAATTTTTTAACATTTTCGGCCAATTTGTTTTCTGCTACATATGTTTGGTAAAAAAAATCACAATAAGCGTATTTTGATTGGTTTGCGCAAAAGTTATTGCGTTTACTAACTAAGAGAAAGATTTTTGTCATTTTTGTTGTTTTTTTTTTTTAACGAGTAATGGCGGCGATCTGCGATTTTTTTTTGCGGGACTGCAACATTGTGGTGGACAGATCGGACCCTTGACTGACATTTTTGACACTTTTGGGGTTACCAGTGACATTATTACAATAATCAGTGCTATACATATGCACTGTTACTGTAAAAATGACACTGGCAGGGAAGGTGTTAACTTTATTGGGGAAGGAGGGGTTAAGTGTGTCCCTAGGGGCGTGCTTCTAACTGTGATTGGATGTGGCTTTACATGTAACAGCACAGATCAACGGTCCTACATAGCAGGACCGTATGATCTGTGCTGTTACACAGGGGAGAATGACAGGCGGCTTTGTTTACATCAGCCGCCTGTCTTTCTCCCTTCACAGCGGACGATCGCGAGTGACCGGCGGACATCGGGTGCGCCGGTCACACGCACGGAGGTGTCCGTGAACGAGCCGGGGCGGGAGCGCGCCTCTGGGGGCAAGCGCTTGCCTCCTATTGGCTTACAGGCTAGTGACGTACCCATACGTCACTTTGCCTGGCCGGGGCTGACCGCCGCAGTATATGTGCTTGCCGCGGTCGGCAACCGGTTAAAGAGGAAGTAAACCCTCATGAAAAATGAGAAAAAAAAAAACCTGTAAAAAACAAAGGCATAATGAACTAGTATGCATCACATACTAGCTCATTATAAAATACTTACCTTAAAATGAAGCCACCGCAGTGCCGCCCTCTCAGCGACAGGGCGGCCGACATGTACGGCCGTCCTGCTTCCTTGTTCGCGTCCTCCGGCCATCTGATTGGCCGGAGGCGCGATTACATCATTCCCGCCCATGCGCACGGGAGCCGCAGTTCACGGCATAGGGTTCTGAAGGAACGGCACGGGTGGCCATCCTCCAGAGCGCATGCGCCGATGACATCATCAGCTGCATGCACTGTAAATATCTCCTAAACGGTGCATGTTTTGGAGATATTTATAGCACCTATAGGTAAGTCTTAATATAGGTTTACCTATAGGTAAAAGTCTTTAAAGTGGGTTTACAACCACTTTAAGTTAACGCTTTTTATTTTTTTTTTAAAATAACAATTTTTTATTTTTTTTTATTCCCCAAGAACAAAACAAAATGACATTCAAGGATACGAGCACTATGTTCATAATGAATAAAAGTTAATTCTTAAAGGATAAGTCCACCCTAACACTAAAATCTCTACGTCTACAGAAGGGTGCCCAGACGTCCCCGGTTTCCAGGGATAGTCCCCGGACTGAGGACACTGTCCCTGGACCAAGTCTGTCCTCGGTTTTGTCCCCGGATGCCGGATTGGATTTGAATTTTGCCGCCCCATCCCTCCCTCTATGTTTTTTCTCTATCTTATCTTCTTAACATTTGGTAGTCATCTTCTTTGTGGCAGATTTGGATCTGTACTATGTTTTCGTATTGTTGATTTCTTTCTAATAAAAACTTGTTGAACAAAAAAAAACATTTGGTAGTCATATCCCCAAAAAATCTAAGAAGTTTTTTTTTTTTTTTTTTTTTTTATCCCATGAACGAAATGTGAGAAATAACGTATACTTTATATCATACAATCATTCCATAAACACATACCACATACACTGCATATATCATTTCGAGGACAATTTGCGTATAAAATAGTTTACCATTTGCCAATAAAAAAAAAATATGTCCGGGATTTCATTTTAAGAATCTGGTCACCTTAACCACTTTACCACCGGAGGATTTTGCTGTCTTACGTCCAGGCCACTTTTTGCGATTCGGCACTGTGCGACTTTAACTGACAAATGCGCGGTCGTGCGACGCTGTACCCAAACGAAATTTGCGTCCTTTTTTTCCCACAAACAGAGCTTTCTTTTGGTGGTATTTGATCATCTGTGCGATTTTTACTTTTTGCGCTATAAACAAAAAAAGAGAGTTTATTTTGAAAAAATAACAATATTTTTAAAATTTTTTTATATGAAATTCCCCCCCAAAAAAATGTAAAAATCTAATTTTTTTAAAATTTTTGGCCAATTTGTTTTATGCTACCTATGTTTGGTAAAAAAAAATCACAATAAGCGTATTTTGATTGGTTTGCGCAAAAGTTATCGCGTTTACTAACAAAGGGAAAGATTTCTGTCATTTTTGGTGTTTTTTTTTTTTAACGAGTAATGGCGGCGATCTGCGATTTTTTTTGCGGGACTGCGACATTGCGGCGGACAGGTTAGGACCCTTGACTGACATTTTTTACACTTTTGGGGGTACCAGTGACATTACTACAGTAATCAGTGCTATACATATGCACTGTTACTGTAAAAATGACACTGGCAGGAAGGGGTTAATTTTATTGGAGAGGGAGGGGTTAATGTATGCCTGGTGCTTACTGACGTGTGTGGGGGGAGGTGACTGAGTGACACAAGGACAGATCGAGGGTTCAACTATGCTGAACCCTGCAATCTGACCCTGCCTGTCACTTAGGAGATCCGCCCGCTTGTGTTTACACAAGCAGGCGGATCTCCACACTCGATTCCCCGACGATCGGAGAAGAGCAGCGGCGATGGCCGCTGCTCTTCCCCTGGCCCGACTCCCGCTTTGACTGAAAACAGCGGGAGCGAGCCTCCGGCGGCGTGCGCGCGCAGCCGAGAAAGGGGAGTGTCTGGCGACGTAGGTCTACGTCGCCAGACAATAACGAACCACTCTGCCGCAGTAGGCTCAACGTGAGCAGACAGCAAGTGGTTAATCTACATACATTCCCGATCTAAGACTAACCTATCTACGGTAACCCTGTAAAGAAGAAATCGCTATACAAACAACATATTTACAATAGAACCACATACTTGCCAACTGTCCCGTTTTTGCCGGAACAGTCCCAGCAAATAGGAGCCAATTGTATTGATTTTTTTCCCCAAGAACATAAGAAAATTACATTCAAGTATATGAGCACTATTTTCATAACGAATAAAAGTTAATTCTTAAAGGATAAATACACCCTAACACTAAAATCTCTACGTCTACAGAAGGGTGCCCAGACGTTCCCGGTTTCCAGGGATAGTCCCCGGACTGAGGACACTGTCCCTGGACCAAGTCTGTCCTCGGTTTTGTCCCCGGATGCCGGATTGGATTTGAATTTTCCCTCCCCCCAAGTTTTTTCTCTATCTTATCTTCTTAACATTTGGTAGTCATATCCCAAAAAAATCTAAGAAGTATCTTTTTTTTTTTTTATCCCATGAACGAAATGTGAGAAATAACGTATATGTCATACAATCATTCCATAAACACATACAACATACACTGCATAGATCATTTAGAACAGGGGTGTTGAACTCAATATCATCACGGGCCACATCAGCATTACGGTTGCCCTCAAAGGGCCGATTATATCTGTAAGATTAAATGTCCAGAGCACCCCACGCCCCCTTACACCCTTACATGAGATGTCAAGAGCCCTTCCACCATCAGAAGTCAAGAGTCACCCACCCTTCCTTACATCACAATGCACCCCCTTAACTTTTGCTGCTGCCAGGAAGAAGATGCAGGTGGATCTGGGAAGAATTAAAGTACAGGGTCTGGAGGAGGAACAGAGGAGGGTTGGAGTCAGCTTCCAGCTGGGGCAGAGACAAGGTGGTGCTGCGGCTGTACAGAGAGGTGCAGAATCTGTAGGAGGAGTTCTGTCCTCCTCTCTGCTGCAGGCTGCTGAGAAAGGGGGTGGGTAAAGACGAGCCTTTCTGAAGCTGCACAGAGAAGCGCTGGATCTGGCAAAGGAGTTCTGTCCTCTCTGCTGCCGACTACTGAGACAAGGTGAGTGCAGAGACAAGAGAGGTGCTGCAGCTGCAGGAGAGGTGCGAGGGCCATATGAAATGGCCTGGGGGGCCGCATTCGGCCCGCGGGCCTTGTGTTTGACACCTGTGATTGAGGATAATTTGCTTATAAAATAGTTTACTATTTGCCAATAAAAAAAAAATGTCTGGCATTTAATTTTAAAAATCTGGTCACCTTATGCCTCGTTTCCACTGAGCGGAATGGTTCGGGTCAGTACAGTTTGGAAGGGTTAGAAGGCTCCGGTCTATTCAGGTGAGCGTTTCCACTGCAAGTCGGGCCACCAGGGGCCTTGCGGGGTTTACAGCAAATGAGGTGTTTGTTTTGCTCTTTCATTTGACGTGAGCATTGACGTTTTCCTGTCCGCCAATCAGTGGAATCTATCGTGTGACGCCAGTAGCTCCGCCCTAACCGTACCGTACCATTTACTATGGCCCTACATCTGAAGGAGGAACAGGAATGGTGCGGTTTGGTTCGGTTGTATGGGCCACTTTCATAATGGAAACATTCAAATTAGCGTACCGAACCGACCCGCTCAGTGGGAACGAGGCATATATCTACAGACATTCGCAATCTAAGACTGACCTATCTAACCCTGTAAAGAAGAAATCGCTATGCAAACAACAAATTTACAATAGCACCCACCGTATACACGAGTACAGTGGCACAGCCATTCATGTCAGTGACAGGCTTTACGCTGCTGTAATCGCTGTACTGTGTGAGGTTGGACAATTGCAATGGTTGGAGACTAATGGAATCAATGTCATGCATTCAAACAGTAGCAAACTTGAAAGGACTGTAGATTAAGGTGACCAGATTTTGAAAATGAAATTTGGGGACATATTTTTTATTTTTTGGCAAATGGCACAGGACTGCATAATATACAAAGCGCTGGGCACAGAACTACATAATAGACAGCGCTGGGTACAGGACTACATAATATACAAAGCGCTGGGCACAGGGCTACATAATACACAGATCGCTGGGCACAGGACTGCATAATCTACAGAGCACTGGGCACAGAACTACATAATAGATAGCGCTGGGCACAGGACTACATAATACACAAAGCGCTGGGCACAGGACTACATAATACACAGGGTGCTGGGCACAGGACTGCATAATACACAGAGCCGTGGGCACAGGACTACATAATACACAGAGCACTGGACACAGAACTACATAATACACAAAGCGCTGCGCACCGGACTACATAATACACAGAGCGCTGGGCACAAGACTACATATTACACAGCGCTAGGCACAGGACTACATAATATACAAAAGCGCTGTTCACAGGACTACATAATACACAGAGCGCTGGGCACAGGACTGCATAATACACAGAGCGCTAGGCACAGGACTACATAATAAACAGAGCGCTGGGCACAGGACTACATAATACATAACACTGGGCACAGAACTACATAATACACAAAGCACTGCGCACAGGACTACATAATACACAGAGCGCTGGGCACAGGACTGCATCATACGCAGAGTGCTGGGCACAGGACTACATAATACACAGTGAGCTGGGTACAGGACTGCATAATACACAGAGCACTGGGCACATGACTACATAATACACAGAGCTCTGGGCACAGGACTGCATAATACACAGAGCGCTGAGCACAGGACTACATAATACACAGTGAGCTGGGTACAGGACTGCATAATACACAGAGCACTGGGCACATGACTACATAATACACAGAGCTCTGGGCACATGACTACATAATACACAGAGCTCTGGGCACAGGACTACATAATACATAGAGCTCTGGGCACAGGACTGCATAATACACAGAGTGCTGGGCTCTTTACTTATAAGTATTTATTAGAAATAATACCACACATGACCATCTAAGGCTATTGAGGGTCAAATTTTAGGCCCAGAAAAACCTGAATGGTCGCTCATCTTTGCTGTATAACTTTAGAACAAAGAAAAAGTGCTACATCAGCCAATCAAATTTCAGCATTCATCACATTCTTTGCTGAGGTTACACAAAGTTTTGGATAGTGTTGCATAGGTCCAGTCTTACGGCATGCTTTGTATATACTATGAACATGAGATGTCACGCAGGACTCACAGTGAGTGTGCGATTATTATAGAAATCATTACAGCTTTTATCATCCCCCGGAGACCCAGCGAAATAGACCATTAATCCCGCTTAATGCTCATGTCCTTCTCATTATGAAAGCCGTTTAGTAAGTGATATCACAATATTATAAATCAGCCTGTAGCTACTGCCTGCATATCGCCAGGGTTATGTGTGCCTTACAGGGGATCCAAAAAATGCAGAGATTAAAGACTTTTCAGTAACTTTACAAATCGGCATCAACCCATTCCTGACATATAACAATATGCATCAACTGTAATATTTTTTATGTGTATTTTCTATGACTGTCATTTCAATCATTTCTATGACTGTCATTTCTGAAAAATACCACATTTTGGCCACTAGATGGAGCTGACGATCATAGGAAATACACATCTTTAGTGCAATGCAGTAATTTTTAGAAACTCTCTTTCCCCTTTTAATGCTACTTCACTTTGCTGCTTCCTTCTTGTCCCGTTCAAGTTTTTTTAAGTGATGTGATCACTATTGGCACTTTTCCACTGCAAGTACCGGCTCGGCTCCATTCAGCACTGCTTGGCCCAGCTCGGCTCAGTTTGCTTTTCCAGTGCGTGGTACGAGTCGGCACGTTTCAGCACTGTATAGGCTCTACTCGGCTCAGTTTGCTTTTCCACTAAAGTAGTAAGTGGGTGGGATTACAACGATTCTCTAACCAATCAGTGGCTAGTAGTGACAAACAATCAAGGCTGCATGCAAAGGATTGTGGGATATGATATAGGTACGGCCCACTTGGAACCCCCACCAAGGTGGCACTGTTTAAGTGAGCCGTACCGAGCCGTACCATGTAGTGGAAAAGCGCCGCTGTACCAAACCGTACCGAACCGTTCTAACACGTACCATGCGGTACCATGCAGTGGAAAAGTGCCAAACCGAGCCGTACCATGCAGTGGAAAAGTGCCATATGTGTGAGCTATACATATGTGTGGAGCCCCTATGTGTACAAACAGAAAGAGTTAGCTTAGCTTTCCATTGTTATGGTATAAATGACACTGGCAGGGAAGGGGTTAACACTGGGGGGGGTGATCAAAGGGGTTAATGTATGCCTACATATGCTTACTGACTGTGGGGGGGGGGGGTTCTGTGACAGGCACACAGAGATTGGGGTTTCAGCTTAGCTGAAACTCCTCATCTCTCCCTGCCTGTGTGACAGAAGACTCGCCTGCTTTGTTTACATAAGCAGGCGGGTCTTCTGTCAGTTTCCCTGACGATTGCGGGAGGCCGGCGGCGATCGCTGCCGCTCCTCCCGCGGCCCCCCTCTCGCTTTGAGAAATTGCCGCCCTGCCGCCAATCTGGGCGGTCAGCAACTGGTTAATTGCCCCTTTTCAAGGAGACCTATAAAGGTATACTGACCCCAATAGCTCAATGCTCACAAGCACACATTGGGATCGATTTACTAAAGGCAAGTAGACTGCGCATTTTGTAAGTGCATTTGCTCCAGAGCTTAGTAAATGAGCTAAAGCTTCACTTTACAAAGATTGCCCAATCACATGCAAGGAAAATATAAAAAGTAGCATTATTGCTTGCTGATTGGATGATAAAAGTTAGTAGACCTTCCCATCATTTGCTAAGCTCTGGAGCAACTGCACTTGCAAAGCTGAAGCTTTCTTACTCTTTTGCGTGTCTCCTTTAGGACCGACAAAGCCATCCATCTACACACCTCTTCAATGACCCTGACAAAATAGCTCCCCTACCCATCCTAGTCCTCGAATAGAAACCCACTAACAGAAACCAAGGCACAGGTGGAGAACAATCTCTATTTAGGGGTCACCCCTTTATCTCTGCTCTATATCCAATAATTACCTCTGGGGTCATGTAAAGGAATGTCCCCACACAATCTGTGACTCTGTCGAACTCAGTGTCTAACATTGTTGACAAGCCAAAATTAGCAATTTTGGCATGGTGGTTGTTGTCCAGAAGAATGTTCTCTGGTTTTAGATCTCGGTGGATGGTCTGATGAGAATGAAGATACTGCAGTCCACACAGAATTTCAGCGGTAAGACGTTTGTTAAAGAAAGAAAAAAATATATCATTCAAACTCATCACAGACCAATTAAAGCTAAAGATTGATGAGAAAATGACCCGGCCAATCCTGTCAACACCACATCCCAAAACGTAGGAACATTAAAAACATAGGGAGCAGCGGGACTTTAACGGTGTTGGCTTTCCCCTTCAGTAAAACTCAAAATAAGCAATTATATCATAAAAATTACTTTATTCAACACATAAAATTTAAAAGAATTTTGGTCATAGACCACATGACATAAAATCAAATCCAAGCAAATGCATATACGCATTGCACATCATAGTGGATAACTGATGGTAACACCACCCTCAAACTAAAGGAGCCCCCCCCTTTTTCCAGATCTGCTGTATATTACAGTAATCAGAATGTGAAGAGGATGGAAAACTCCTCCCAACGTGTTTCGCCTTGTGGCTTCTTCAGGGGTGCTTATAAAGAGGGTTCAGGTGGGTTAACAGTTGAATTTTAATCTCAGAGGGAGTTATATGTGCTCGCTTCAAGTTCAGTCATGTGGTCTCTCAATGACTAAGGAGTTAGGGT
This sequence comes from Pelophylax lessonae, assembly GCF_965119305.1. Lineage (NCBI taxonomy): Eukaryota > Metazoa > Chordata > Amphibia > Anura > Ranidae > Pelophylax > Pelophylax lessonae. Next base: position 27,117,350 of record NC_138777.1, read on the forward strand.
AGGGCGAGCCTGCACGCGAAGGAAGGGGAGGCCCGCCCAAACCAGGCAGGTGAAGAGGGGGGTGTAAAAAGCTCAGCCTTCCACAATTCACAATTGGTCTAGTTCAAATCGTACTCATCTCCAGGATTTAGGGTCAGAGTCAGATAGCTATGCTCACAAAACAAGCATTAGAAGGTCCAATATATACCTTCAAATACTACCCATGACTTCAGACACTCCCGGCCGCCAACTGCAACACAAGTCTCCTTAGATGTCTCCCTCACGAGGGAGTGATAATACTATACACTGTCACTGTACTAGTGACACTGGCTGGGAGGGGGTTAACATCTAGGGCGATCAAAGGGTTAAATGTGTGCCTAACAATGTGTAATGTGTGTATTATGTGCAGAGTTGTATAAAGTACTCGAAACCCATACTTGAGTAAAAGTACAAGTGCTCGATCAAAAAGCGACTTGAGTAGAAGTGGAAGTGGAAGTGCTCGATCAAAAAGTGACTTGAGTAGAAGTACTAAAGTATTCAACATTTTTTGTACTTAAGTATTGCAAGTAGTTTTTTTAAAAATTTTGCTACTCAAGTACTGAAAGTAAAAGTACAAGTACTGTGTTATGTAGTTATTAACCGCTTGCCGACTGCGCACAGTATATTTACTGCGGCAGTCGGCCCCGGCCAGGCAGAGTGACGTAGGTCTACGTCGCTCGCCTGTCACTCCTTCCAGAGCCAATAGCGGGCGGGCGCGCGCCCGCCGAGGCGCGCGCCTGCCTCGGCTCGTTCACGGAGGAGTGCGGGAGTGTGACTGGCGGACCCGATGTCCGCCGGTCACACTACGATCGCCGCTACAGCGGGAGAAAGACAGAGCGGCTTATGTAAACAAGCCACCTGTCAGTTCTCCCTGTGTAAAAGTGAAGATCAAACAGTTCTACTATGTAGAACTGTTGATCTTTGTTTTTACACTAGTAGACCTGTCCCTGCACAGTTAGAATCACGCCCCTAGGACACACTTAACCCCTCCCTGTCCAATACTGTTAACCCCTTCCCTGCCAGTGTCATTTTTGCAGTAACAGTGCATATATATAGCACTGATTACTGCAGTAATGTCACTGGTACCCCCAAAAGTGTCAAAAATGTCAGTCAAGGGTCCGATCTGTCCGCCGCAATGTCGCAGTACCGCAAAAAAAATCGCAGATCGCCGCCATTACTCGTTAAAAAAAAAAACACCAAAAATGACAAAAATCTTTCCCTTTGTTAGTAAACGCGATAACTTTTGCGCAAACCAATCAAAATACGCTTTTTGCGATTTTTTTTACCAAACATAGGTAGCGTAAAACAAATTGGCCGAAAATTTTAAAAAATTTTGATTTTTACATTTTTTTTGGGGGGAATTTCATATAAAAAAAAGTGAAAAATATTGTTGTTTTTGCAAAAATTACGCTCTTTTTTTGTTTATAGCGCGTGATCAAAAAATCGCACAGGTGATCAAATACCACCAAAAGAAAGCTCTGTTTGTGGGAAAAAAAGGACGTGAAATTCGTTTAGGTACAGCGTCGCACGACCGCGCGATTGTCCGTTAAAGTCACGCAGTAAAAAATCGCAAAATAACCCCTGGTCTTTTAGCAGGAAAATCCTCCGGTGGTAAAGTGGTTAAAGAAAGAAGTCAAAAGTTTGAACATCATATTGTTTTTTATTATTTCAAATGCAGCTTTTATTTATACACACAGTAGCATTTATTTTCGTATGCGCTGATAATACACATGTTTTGAGCTTCATGAAACCTGCCATCTACTGTTCTGGCAGTGGTAATTTTTATAATAGTAACGAGTAACTATGCAGCACAAAAAAAAAATATTGGAGTAGAAGTATTGAAATCATTGAAAAAATGTAGTGAAGTAAAAGTGGAAGTAGGAGAAAAAAATTCTACTCTAGGAAAGTACAGATACCGCCTTTCGGTACTTAAGTACAGTAGTGAAGTAGTTTTCCTTAGTTACTATACATCTCTGATTATGTGCTGCTTTAACTAACATATTTATTATCCTAGCTTTGCCCGGTAAGGGTAGGGGTGGTAAGGAAGGAAGGGGTGATGGTAAGGGAAGGGGCAGTAAGAAAGCTAGGGGTGACGGTAAGGGGAGGAGCAGTAATAAACCACTTCCATACCACTGAACATCAAATGACATCCTGGGCTTTCAGTGGAAATATCTGAATGTTGGGTGCAGCTGCAGACATCATTCAGATATCCGGCGATTCCCTGCACCGTAAAAACAATCATGGCGGCAGTTCAGAGATTGATTCTTTTTATAGGTGGCGGGATGGGACGTCCCCCCTCCCACCGCCCTCAGGGCGAGCTGGAGAAGGAAACTGCCAGTGGTGGAAGTTTAATAGAGCTGACCAAGAACCAGATGGTCCCTGGTCATCTCTACGACTCTCAGAGGTCGGGCGAGACATTATGTTGTAAACACTGCCGTGTGTTCGGCTGGAAAGGCTGAGATCTTTTTTTTTCTATCTCAGGCTTTCCAGTTTTAGCACTGCCCCCTAGAGGACTGCTGAGTATTATACTTTAGGGATTCCCTGGGTTACCCGTAGCCAGTGCTGTATCTTGGCCTAGGCCAACAAGGCCCAGGCCTAGGGCAGCACTTTGCAGGGGGGCAGCAAAAAAGCTGCACCCCGCACAGAAAAAAAGCAGCCTTCTCCTGGCTTCCGCACGAAAAAGGTCCCCACCGGCTTGCACTACACTTTTAGTATAACGCCAGTCCTATAGGGCAAATCAGTCTGGCACCCCCATAAAGCGGTCACTCTGCTACCTGCCGGTACTGATGGGCACTAATAGGCTTCACTGATGACTACACTGATGGCTACACTGATGGCCACTGATGGCCACTGATTGGGCTGTACTGATGAGGCCGCACTGATATGCTGCACTGATGAGGCTTCACTGATGGGCACTGATGAGGCTGAACTTATTGGAACTGATGAGGCTGGACTGATGGGCATTGATATACTGGTTGTGGTCTGTGATTTACAGATGACAGAGTGGGTCATAAACAGTAAGGGGTCTGGCCTCTACAGGAAGAGGTGGGTCATATTTAAATTAGGGGGTTCACAAATTTAGTCAGGCCTAGGGCAGCACAAAACCTAAATACACCACTGCCCGTAGCAACTGGTTGCAGAAACTTATCACTTTAAAGTGGAGTTCCACCCAAAAGTGGAACTTCCGCTTTAGGGAGTCCTGACCCCCTGACATGCCACATTTGGCATGTCATTTTTTTGGGGGGGGAGCGGGTACCTAGTTTTGACAGGTACCCGCTCCCACTTCCGCTCGGAGCGCCGCGGCGCCCTGAGCGGAAGTTCTCCCCCTCCCTCCCTGCAATCTTCTGGGACATGTCAAAGGTCCCAGAAGATTGCCGGCCAATCACGGCGCGCAGCGCAACTCGCGCATGCGCAGTGGGTACCCGGCTGTGAAGCCGCAAACTATCACAGCCGGGTGCCCACAGCAGTGATGACGGCGCCGAGGGAGAGGATCGAGGCTTCGGGCGGCCGCATCGCTGGACTGTTGGACAGGTGAGTGAATGGCTGGAACTCCGCTTTAAGTTCTTGGCTCAGTCAGTGATCAGTCTAGGGGCTGTTGTTTTTGTGTGTTTTTTTTTAAATTGGGATGGGAGAAGGGATGAGTGGGATACTCCAACTGTTAACTATTCACAATGCTGAGGACTTCTGACTTGAGAATGCGGCAAGGCCGCTGCTTCATCCTGCCACTTGAATGAAGATGAGGTAAGTATTGCTATTACATTTCTCTTCAGGGTACTCCCCCAGTACCCCTTTTCTCACTGGGCTAGCTGACACCTGTCCACTGACACTACACTCCGGAGTGGTCCCCTTCCTAGGCAGACCCCTGGGCAAGATCCTCTGTACTCACGAACACTGTTTTTCCAGATTCAGCTGTGCCCCAGCTCCTGTAGTCAGCTTCTCCTGGACCTCTGGGTTCAGACTCATGCCCCTGGTACACCAGGCCGACTGCCTGTGACCACAACCAACTGTTGCAAAAGAGGAGGCAGGAAACCATCCTCCTTCTGGGACCTAAGGAAGGAAGGCAGGGGTGACGGAAAGTGGAGGGGTAGTAAAACTCTAGGGCAGCCTTCCTCAACCTTTTCAACACAGAGGAACCCTTGAAATACATTTCTGGTCTCAGGGAACCCCTGCCAAAAATTTTAAATCTACAGCTCACAGCTCATGACCCATTAGTGTGACAGTCAGTGGGAAGAATGCTCCTTACTCTTGTCATCATTAGGAAGAATTACCCCCTTACAGATAGCTAAAAGGAACAATGGTGTCATTGGGAACTTATCTGAGAGGCAGAAATTGCTCATTGCTCAAGAAACCGCTAGCAACCTCAGGAGGAACCCTAGGGTTCCATGAAACCCTGGTTGAGAAACCCTGGTCTAGAGGGTGCTTAGTAAAGAAAAGGTGCCATGGGGAGAGTAAGGGAGCCCGGTAAAGGAAGGGTATAGGTTCTAGGAGCAGAACTGGGACCCATTGATATGTAGCTATGTCAGTGACAGCGATCAGAAGACGCTGGATGTATGCATCCATACTTGCCCCTTTTTATGTTCTCCACGTAGAGTAGAAATTAAACTGCTTTGCAGCCAATTTTCTGCAGACAGGGATGATAAAACTCAATGAAAATGTGAAAGTCTGCAAGAAGCTTCTTTTGCAACATAGGAAGAGGTGAGAGGAGACAAGGAAACATCTGTCCCTCCTTCCCCAATGACCGCTCCATGTAGTCGTAGATAAGTCTCTGATTCATCCATTGCAATCTATTACTTCCCCTGAACACCACCGACACGTAAAAGTCAGCATCTCTACGGCGGCTGGGGATGCAGAAGGGAAGAAAACGCTTCCTTCCTGGTGAGGAAATGAGTGGGGAGACAGATAGGAACACACATATCCCCAATACCTCCAGCAGGGTTAACCCTTACTGTCCTGAAGGAGTAATACACCCCCATTGCTGGCTAAACCATTTCGAGATTTTTGTCTAATCATTAAAAAAAAAACGCTAGTCCAATAGACTTAGTCTATTTAAAAAAATAAAAAAGTGTTGTATGAGCGTGACAGCATCCGCACATACATTGCAAATAATTTCACTAATGTGTCTAATATATTTACACATGCAGTTTTATTTTTGGCATCAAATTTTGATTTAGTTTTAGTTATAGTTTTTTGACTAAAATGCCATTTTAGTTTTAGTCCAATTTTAGTCATCGTATTTTACTAATCTCCAGTACATTTTAGTCGAAAAAAAATCGAATGTGTTTAGTTAAATTGTAAAGCATTATTTAAGAATTTCTATAGAATGTCCAAACTCATTATATACTCCTGGAGTAAAAAAAAATCTAGCATCATGTTATTATTTATGGTATTAAAGCGTAATTCTTCTTTTGTTGAGAAAAAAACATTCCCCTCTGGGTGATCTCTGTACATTACAAGGATTTTAACAAACTTTGTTGATTCCTACCTTTTGTTATTCTGATGAAATCATTGTTTGTTCCTCTGTGCTGAGTGGGTCTAATGGGAGTGGTTTCATAATTATCTGTCAGCTGTGGCAGCTGCAGGGCCCTAATGAGGGAAGCTGCTGGGCCTGCATCCCTTTAGACGTGTTCCTATTGGGAGAATCTCACCAAAAATTACATTTTTGTTGCAGAGGATGCCAGAAATCTGACTTCTGGGAAAATTGGTGAGCCAATCACACAAGCAGGAAATGATGTTTCTGGGATGTGGTCAGTATACTCACCCCCTACAAGAGGGGGGGGGGGTGCGTCCAGGACCCCCCCCCCTGTGTTTTCCATCTTATGGTTCCGGGTGCTCCATACTTATTGTTTCCCCCTTGGGATTTGGCATTAACAGGATCCCCTGAAGAAGCTACAAGCGAAACGTGTAGCGATCCTGTGATTCTTTGAGATACCCGTGGGACCCAGACACCCCCAATACTAATCGCAAAATATATGTATATAGTACGGGTATTTCTATAGGTCTCCCCTGTGTATTTTGAGAGAGAGCCTGTCTCACAATGGGGAGACATTGTATATTCATGTATTGATTTTAATATGACTTTTAACGATGTCTAAATAAAATGAAACTTTTATTGTATGAATATTTGAGTTCTTCCATGGGGTTATGAGTGCCTACCTTTAAAGTCCCATTTTCCTCTTCGCTCTTTTCTCTGACTTCGAAACTTGGAACTCTGACTTTTTTACTTTGAAATTCAGAACTCTGACTTTTAATCTCAGAATTTTGACTTTGAAATTCAAAATTTTGACTTTGAAATTCAGAATTCTTACTTTTAATCTCAGAATTATGATTTTGAAACTCACAATTATGACTTTTAATCTCAGAATTCTGAATTTGGAAACACAAAATTCTGATTTTGAAACCCAGCATTTTGACTTTGAAGTCTAGAATTGTGTTTAAAAAAACTTAGGATGGCCTTGTGGCTCTTCCACTTCTCCATCCTATCTCCGGTCATTATACATCCCCCCTGCCTGCACATGTCTGTTTAGCAGAAATTGCATCGATTGCAATGTCTCCTGGTTAGGTGATTAGTTCTTGAAGTTTTAATAATAAAATAAAAAAGTATTTTTAATATGTATATGCAATGCAAACATTTTTCTGTCTGCAAGCATATATATGGATAGTGTTACAACATGGTGTTGCAGTTCTCAGTTTCCCCTCTAAGGGGCTCTGCTGTCTATGGAGACAGACAATGTTTTCAGAATGAGCTCAATTGGCCTGACCACTTCTTGAACTTACAAAGTATAACTGGAAGAAATTTGGTCAAAATTACAGTAATATGACATTTGCAGATTGTGGGCCAAAGATTTAATTAACTAAACACTGCCAGTAGTGTCTTTAAAATCGTTTTTTTATTTTAAAGGTGAGGATCCAGGGAATATCTTCAGGCCTGGGATTGTAAAAGATGGAGCCAAGGACCATAGCGGATTGGGTGGGGAGTGGAGGGGGGACTGTCTCCTGTGTTATAGTTTCTTCACATGACATTATTATATGGGTCAGGAAAAGATATTGGATACACTTACATGGATACACCTATTTATCATATCTGAGAACTGTATATACTAAATGGCAGTTGTAGGCTGGTGCATAGAGTGGCAGGGTGCCAGGGGCAGCACTTGAAATATATTGCAGCTTATCAGTCCTTATACTGTATATGATTATTTAAGTAGTCTTTTTTCTGATTTTTTTTCTTTTTTTATTTATGGAGGACCTCCAGTATCAACTAGCTAAATTTGCTTTATATCTAGGAGCCAGCTAAAAAAGTTAGGAGCTATTTTTTTTTTTTAAACAAACAAATCTTACGGGTGGAACGTGTAACATGTTCCCGTAGGTGAACTTCTCCTTTAACCCTTTCACAGACAGAGCCGTTTTTGCATTTTTTGCACATGTTTGAAAAATAATTGTAGGCCTGAAGATTACATAAAACCCCCAAGCATTATATATTTTCTTAAACCAGACACCCTAGAGAATAAAATAGTGGTAGTTCCAATTTTTTATGTCACACGATATTACCGTAAAGGTCTAGGAAGCAAAACATTTCAGGAAAAAAACACACTAAAAGTCAATTTTAGAGGGGCACAAAAAAAGCAATAAATTACCCAATTTTGTTTGTAAAATTATAAAAGCCAGGGTTGCAACGAGTAATTAGATACCCAACATGTCAATACCCTAAATTTTCCATAGGTGACGCTTTAAAAGCCTCCTATAAGTCATCAGTTTGCCATTATGAAGGAGGTCCAGTGCTAGAATTATTGCTCCCATTCCGGTGTGCGCGGTGATATGTAACCTGTATTGCAATCTACGTTTTCAGACATAGACACCCCGCCGTGTCTGTTTAGATTTGTACGTGCATATATGTTGGGGTAGGGGGGCCTCATTTGATTTTGGGCGAGGGTTTAGGTGCTTGGGTGTAAATTAAATTTTTTACAGTTTAATTTTTTTTTTGTATTTAACTTTTTTATTTCCATCACATAGGGGACAAAAGTCCCCTATGTGATGATTTTGTTTTTTTTGGGTGACAGGTTCTCTTTAATGAGACATCCAGGGTCGAAAAGACTCTGTCAACGGGGACCCGGAAGTGACATCACAGGTCACTACCGAGTCAACTAGAAGGGGAAGAGAGCGGTCGACCTGGAGGCGACTTGCACAGACTTCCATTATGTGAAGTCTCTGCAAGTCGCGCCGAAGTCACGGTGCACAGCGGTGCACGCGACTTCACAGGGCGCCCCCCAAAGTCGTGTCGCGCTAATCTGAATGGGCTCTTAATGTAACAGTGACTATGCTGAAAATAACAATATCATTTGTTTTTGCCTTTTTTAATTTTATTTACCTTGTCTAGCCAGATCAGGACACTTCTGATTAAAGATTGTTTATTGCCATCCATTTCCCCACTGGAGAGATTTTCCCTTATTTTCTATTAGGACAGGATGGGATAAGCAATCTCTGCAATCAGGTCACGGAAGGGAAGGGTTAAAAGTTCTAGCATTTTTTAAATGCTGTAAGTGACTTCCTGTACTGGTGACAACCTCACCCCCTTATTTCTTGTATGTGTGCCACCGGAGAAGACATTTTGAAAAAATCTCCCAATGGTGTCACAGACAGAAAAAGGAGCTGACACAAATTGTAATCTGAACTCCAGGCAGACATAATAGGAACAAATTAAAGCCAGGGGCGTAGATAAGGGGGGGTCCAAACCCCCCAAAGCATCGGTCAATTTCACAGCAGTTAGACTAGTGTAGCCTATCAGCTGCGGGAGCCGCACTGCCACTGGGAAGACCACCTGTCTCATCCACGAGGCTGACAGGCAGCTTACATTGAAGCTATGTTTACTATTTGCTTCACTAACAGATGTGCCTGCGGGGGGCGCTGTATATATTGTATTTATTTAAAAACCACAATTTGTCACAACGTGGCAGGTGTGATAATTATTGTTCTCTGGGTACTCAAGGCTGCCCCCCCCCCAGGAAAAAAAATGATCTACGGCCCGATTAAAGCAGATCTATAATTAATAAAAGATCACAGTTTTTCCCTAAATTAAGCAAGGTAAGTACCCTGCAGGAAGCATGCTGATAGACGGAGAAAGCAGAACTGCAGAGAGATGAGTTTATCAGTCTGCTGCTTCTCCTTCCATTGTCCAGTCATGGGGTCGTCCTTCATTAGGGAACGTTCAGGTTCCTTCCCATTCCAGCCAGGTCTGTGCTGTGTGGCACGGCTGTATATATCTCAGGGCTGGATGGACAGAAATGCCAATTCTTTGGCAGGTAAAACAGCTCACAGATATGTGTTTCAGTTGTATTTAGTCATTTGCTTGGAGTTCACCTTTAAATATAATGCTATGCAAAATTAACAAAAAAAAAAAAAAAATGGCTAGAGATAGGCTTTAATGGAAAGTCAGGCTATAAAAGAGTAAAACTTTCATCATGGCCTTCCTTGAGGGCTGCAGACAGAATAAAACTGCAGGGACGTCCCATATTCGGGGTCTCTGATATAACAAGCCATTATTTATAAAAAAAACAGTTGCTTGGCAAATGTCTCAAGTGTCTAATGTTAATTTCTTATGATCAGGAGCGCCATCTAGTGGCCATAATGCGGTATTCTGCTAATTAAGGTATTTCAGGAAAATTCTACATTATGTTCACTAGATGGAGCTGACAATTATAGGAAATAAACATATTAGACACATTACAGGGATTATGTGTATCAGCTGTGCGATACTAGGACTTTCGTACAACACATTTAAAAAAAAAAAATACCCCCTAAGTGGTTTAATCCACTGTTTCCCACCTATAACTGATATCAGTTTTGGAAGGAATTGGCTCTGAAGCTATAGCACTGGGTCCTGTGTGAGACAGCTGCAGGAGAATTATGAGCTGTCTCCTTGTACCTAATAAGATAAGAGGCTGGGATGGTGTCACACGTTTCTCAGGTCTTCTATATATAACTTTCTTACAAGACGGCGGCTCTTTTAATCCTTCCAAGCTGCTTTTCCAGGTACATGCATTTGCTGAGATTAGTGCCCTGGAAGATTGCAGAGTTTGGTTCCAATATAGTTGGCATTGAGTGTGTACATTCACAGCACCGACTCTCCCATCTGAAGATCCTATGTCTCTTCTATCCCCATTGGCCTTTCACCATGAGTGTCCCCCTTTAGGACTAATGCAGGGGACTCCAAACTTTTATGTATGAGGGCCACACCATGTACTTTACAAATATTTGCTTGCCAGTTTTATAAATCAATGAAAAATAAAAGAATGAATGCAGAGGCGTAACTAGGGCCCCGGTGCAAGAAACCATGAAGGGCCCCCCGGAGCCTGGCCGGGGCCTTCCCTTCAAGCCTGGGGCTCTTCCCACTGATCCTGCGGCCCTTTACTCTCGTTGAGGGACCCTTTCACGAGTTTTGCAGTGGGCCCCCTTCCTGCCATCTTGGGGCCTCCCCATGGTGGTGGAATGCCAGGGCCCAATTGCACGTGTGGCCTTTACGATCATGGAAGTTCACCCACTGGTGTCAGTAGTTTTTATTTTTTTAAATTTTAATTGTATTATTTTTTTATCATTTTATTTTATCTTCTTAGAATGTCACTGACTATGACTCTGTCCATTCAGAAAAGGAAGGAGCTGGTAAATTCCATATTTACTGACCCCTTCCTGGTTCTCTATTGTGACACATCCCCTGCAGCAGCCGGCAGGAGAGGGGAGGGAGCACAGTGGGGGGTGGGGGGGGGGAACACAGTAGGGGGGGCAGGGGAGCACACAGGGGCCCAGAGACATCAGAACACAAGTGAACTGGATAGGAGGAGTGGTGGGGGCAGCATACAGAGGAACCAATCTCCTCCATTTTCCTCCTGCAGCTACAGGAGGAAAAGGGAGGAGAGTGATTTCTCTACATGCTGCCCCCCCCCTCCTATCCAGGTGTACAGGGGAGCCACACAGGACCCCTGGAGCATGGGGCCCGCTTGCAATTGCAACCCCTGTAGTTATACCCCTGAAGGAATGTGTTTTACTTGGATCTTTTTTAAATCAGCATGTTATGATTTAGAACCAAAGAAAAAAAACTTTTGTAAAATAGAGCAAAGTTCCCCCTTACATCAAAGTCTCCTTAAAGTAGGGTCCCCATCAGAGGCCCTTTTACATCAGGGTCTCCATTAGAGTCCCCCCTTACACAGGGCCGGTGCTTCCACTAGGCAAACTAGGCAGCCGCCTAGGGCGCATTGCAACCTAGGGGCGCAGCCACGAGTCAGCACTCACGCTCCATCATGAATGATCCCTGTGAGCTGAGGAAAGGGGCGGCAGTGGGGGAGAAAGAAGGGACAGAGGAAGATGCCAGGTGTCTGGGGCAGTGGCAGAACTACCAGGCCCTGGCTTTCCACCATTGTTGGGGGGAGCCCCAAGGGGCAGGAAAGGAGCCCACCGGAGTGCTAGCTGCATAATGATCCTCTTCGTCTGGAGCTGAGTAGCCTAATCCCTGGGCGGGAAGTGACTCTCTAATCTGAGATGGTGGGCAGCCGTTCATTTCCCTGGGTCGGTATTAAGCAGGGAGTGGAGGAGAGCTGAACCTGAGCCGGAGCTTGGCACTGGAGGGCGGCACCTTTACTGGAGCAGAAGCGACGAGGCAACAGAATGGTCTGAGGATGTTGGTGATGAAGGAGGAGCGGAGCTCTCTGATTGCTGCTTCTCCCTCCACCAGGAGCCGGTTGGAGCTGTGGTGAGCACTGCGGTCCAGGAGAGGAGCGTCTTGGGGGAAGGAATAAGCAGGATCATGGTGAAGGAGGGCAGAGTGCAGGCCACTCTCTTCATACTGCCCAGTAAGTGTCCCCAAAACAGGGAATCAGTGTCCCTGGGTGTGACATGGAGTATCACTGGTTTGAAAGAGAATTGCGGTCACCAGGTATGCCATGGGGAATCTGAGTCACCAGGTGTGACATGGGGGAGAGGGGTCACAAGTGTAACAGGGGTTTGGGGTCACCAGATGTGCCGTGAGGAATTGGAAACCCTGGGTGTGCCATGGGGGATTGAGGTCCCCAGGTGTGACATGGAGGAACATCAGGGTCCCCAGGTGTGACATGGAGGAAAATCAGGGTCCCCAGGTGTGACATGGAAAAACATCAGGGACCCCTGATGTGACATAGAGGAACATTGGGATCACTGGGTATGACAGCATTACATGGAGGAACCATCAGATCAGGGTCACTGGATATGACATAGAGCAGTTTTTAACCCCTTCCCTTTTTATTTTTTTATTTTTTTTGGGGGGGGGGGGCGCAAGTAGCTGATCTTGCCTAGGGCATAAAACAGTCTAGCACCGGCCCTGCCCTTACATAAAAGTCCCCATCAAATCCCCCCCCCCCCCATCCAAGTCCAAAAAAGCAACAACCACCCCAATCTATAACCAACCTATGCAGCAAGGTTCACATGGAAGGGCAATGCACATCACAAAGAAACAAAAGGTTTCCCAGCACACTTACCGACCAACCTGCAAAACAACCAAATTGGCGCTGTCTAACAGTTTACATTTAAACCAGAGGGTTTTGTTTGCACACATTTGCAAATATATACACTAGGTCAGCCGTATTGCCCATGCCAAGAGACCTCTGTATATACTGTGGTCCTAACTCTAGATTTCAAGAGCCTCCATGGTGGGAGGACATCTAAGAATGGATAGATTAAGGGCAGGTATGCCTGGAGGGAGCCCACCCCTCCTAACCACTTGCCGACTGTATAACTTACATATGCGGTAGCAAAGTAGCTCTGCTGTGCCAGATCACGCACCTAGTAGGTGAACCAACACTTTTGCGTAGTAAGCGCACATGCGCGCCACCGGCGGCCTGCTCCCGATGTGATTATACACAGCCGGAGCTGATCTGCGGGTACCAGGGGACTCGATGTCCGCCGGCGCCCGCCGATCGTTAGGCAGAGAGCCAGAACGATGGTCTGCCTATGTAAACAAGATAGATCGCCATTCAGACAGGAGGGAAGTCATGGATCCTGTGTATCTGCAAAGCAGGGACTAGGATTCATGTCTTGCCCTCGTAAAAGCACATCCCACAGTACACTAAAACACTGGCTAGGCACACATTCAACCCTTTAAAGAGGAAGTAAAGCTTCCTCTGTAACTTGTACCTATAGGTAAGCCTATGATAAGGCTTACCTATAGGTATTTTACATTTACTTTGCATGCAGCCAGTGATATCACAGATGCCGCCCGTGCCGTTCCTTCACAGCCCATGTGCGGAAGTGACATCATCGCGGCTTCGGCCAATCAGATGGCCGGAGGATGCAAACCCGGAAGGAAGACGGCTGAACATGTCGGCCGTGTCACCAGTGAATGGGCGGCACTGCGGGGGCTTAGTTCTAAAGTAAATATTTCATAATGAGCTAGTATGCGATGCATACTAGCCGCGCCGGCAACCCCTGCAACCGCTGTATTTACGCCCCTGATTAGGGGGGTATTTTTATGTAAAGAATGTGTTTGTGGCCGGAACTCCGCTTTAAGGCTACTTAGGTGTTGAGCTGGAAGCCCACTTTGAGCTTTTTCAGAAAAACTACACTGCATTTTGATCACTAGATGGCGCTAACAATCATGGGGATTACTCTACTAGAGAGATCACAGCCAAAATTCATGCAGCATACATGAACGCGCGTAACAGATTTGCCCTAGCAAATGTTTTATAAATAGACCCCTTAATACCTATATAAGATGTTCCATAAGGCAAGTCAAAGCTCAGCTGAGCATAAATAATGTCTCTGAAGCAGGTAGCCATATAGTGTGCATTGATCTTCTCATATGGATTCCAGTAATCCAACTTTATACATTCCAACTCAGACTGGTTCTCATTCGAATCCATGCATAGGGCTAAAGCTGATAAGATATGCTTGTAGCTAAAACCTCTTTAATAAAAGGAGACTCTGGGCAGATGTTCACCATCAGCCGTCTTTCTGTATATCCATTAGAGGAAAAATCCTTAAATTTAAAAATGGATGGAAATAAACATTAACAATCCAGGTGAGCGTACAATCTATGCTAATATGCTTAGGGGATTGCGCCTCAAAATGTCAACCATATATTCAAACAAATTTGGCACTTATCTTTTAAGTCCATGGCTTCTTATCCACATACTTTTTTAGGGCTGCAGTCAGTCCACATTTCCTCGGCATGTCCCGGCATATAGATATCACACCCATCACATATGGCTCTATCTGATTCCGGATGGTTAGGTGATCTTTATTTATTTTTCTCAATACATTTCTATTTATTGGTTTTCCCATGTGCCATGCCAGCGCTCAATGAGGATGTATTTTATTTTATTAGGGTGACACTTAATAAAGAATTATGGTGCTCCATTGGCTGTTTTATTATGGAGAACATCTAACTCTAAATAAAGTAGCCACTGGAGCTCCAAGGATTGCAAATCCAAGCTGAGATTAACTCAATGCTAGTCAGTGCTGTATTTTGGCCTAGGCCAACAAGGCCCAGGCCTAGGGCAGCACTTTGCAGGGGGGCAGCAAAAAAGCCACCCCCCACCACCTGAGATTCTATTGGCCACTGGTTGCTAGAACCACCTCTCTCTCACAATCACCCCCCTTTCTTCTCTCACCCCTCCTCTCTCTCTCCCTCCCTCTCACCTCCCTCTCTCTTTCTCACCCCTCTCTCTCTATCATCCCCCTCTCTCTCTCACTCTCATCTCCCTCTCTCATCCCCCTCTCTCACCCCCCTCTCACTCTCTCTCTCATCCCCACTCTCTCTCGCTCTCTCTCTCTCATCCCCCCTCTCTCTCTCGCTCATCCCCCCTATCTCACTCATCCCCCCTCTCTCTCATCCCACCCACTCTCTCACCCCCCTCTCTCTCACTTCGATTCCCTCCCCCTCTCTCTCTCTTCAATTCCCTCCCCCTCTCTCTCTCTCATCCCCCACTCTCTCTCTCATCCCCCCTCTCTCACCCCCTCTCTCTTTCCCTCCCTCACCCAACCCCTCTCTCTCTCTCTCTCTCTCTCTCTCTCCCTCCCTCCCTCCCTCGCCCAACCCCCCCTCTCTCTCTCTCTCTCTTTCATCCCCCCTCTCTCTCCCTCCCTCAACCACCCCCTCTCTCTCTCCCTCACCCACCCCCTCTCTCTCTCCCTCACACACCCTCTCTCTCCCACCCCCTCTCACCCCCCTCTCGTGAGATCTCAGGGGTTCATGCTGGGACTTGTAGTCCTTCAATTTTGGAGGAAGACACATCCATTAAAAAAGGAGTGGGGAAAATTTGCATGGGGAGGGCGCCCAATTTTAGTCTTGCCTAGGGCAGCACAAAACCAAAATACACCACTGATGCTAGTGCCTATTATAACCTCTCATCTCCATAGAGTTGGATGGTTCCAAAATTAATGTAATGAGAGTCAAACTCTGTGGACCTTGCACATGTACAGGCAGTGCTGGGACAAGGTTTTCTAGAGCCCAGGACGAACATGCCAAACTGCACCCCCCCAAGATGTATAAACATTATGTGTCAGCAAATCCCCCCCCCCCCCCCCCGCAAAAAAACAAAAAAAATTGAGCAGTAATCTGCATGCTTATCCTCTAAGCATTAATTCCCCCTACTCCCAGTACAAATCCGCGTCCCCTGCTAAAATTCCCTCCAGCACAAATGTTCCCCAAACATCATCCCTTCTAGCAGAAATCCTCTACCCTGCAAATTCCTCAAATTCCCTTTCGAGTACACATCCTCTTCTCTTCCCCCCCACTCACAATCCCCCTCCTAGCCTAATCCCATCCCCTATCTCCCTGCTAGCTCAACCCCCCCCCCTAAAGAAAATGTAACCACCTAGCACAAATCCCCCAAATTTATCCCTAGTGGCACAAATCTCCCCCAAAAACAATTTCCCCTCCCAACACAATTCCCCTTCCCCCTCTTCATATTACCTCTTCTAGCACAAACCCCCCGAAGCCCGCCTCTTAGCACAAATCCTCTCCCCCCAACACAAATCCCCTGCCCCCTCTATATATCACCTCTTCTAGCACAAACCCCCCATAGCCTCCCTCCTAGCATGCATCCCCCCGCCCCCCAATACAAATCCCCCTAAATCACCACTCCTAGCATACAGCCCCAAATGTTCCCTCCTAGAACAATTCTTACCCCCTGCTGCCCCCCAAATTCCTCCTCCCAACACAAATTCCCTCCCCCCAAACTCCTCATGCTGCCCCCCCACTTCACATGATACTAAAGTGCTCAGGGCAGCCGCCCCTCCTGCCCATCTCTTGTCCCAGCCCTGTGTACAGGAGACAAAGAGGAAAAGCAAGTTCTTGCGTATTTTTGGTTCTACCCCAGAAAAATGAATGCATTTGGTTGCTCTGGTCAACACATCTTTAAAGGCTAAGTCCACCTTTCATAACCATGGCTTCTGTTACTCCCTTATTTAGGGTATAACATAGTCACAGTCTGAAGCCCCCACCCTGAAACTGCCCGAAACGCCTCCATTCGCTTAAATTAGTTGTGACATGTTAGGTAATTTCTGTTGCAGGTATGCATATGTGGCATGTGAGCATCCCTAGTCATTGCCATTGCAGCTTAAGGGGGGTTCTATAAATGCGACTCAGCCACATGTTTTGAGCTCCCCCCCCCCAACCGCTAGTTTAAACAAGCCCCAAAGCAGCCTTTAATGTGCATTACTGAACATATAGCATTAATGAGCGTTTCAATTGTCACATCAGACAGCCCTCCTGAAACACCCTTTGAGATTTTTTTTTTTTTACAAAGTTAAAATGAGAATTGATCACTTTTAATGCAACGGCACCTCCTGAAACCCGCTATAAATGCAAACGTTTAATTTACAGTCATTTATATTGCAGTTTTGGTGCGCTTCAATAAAAGTGAATGGATGCAGCTACCAGGCATCAATGCCTGACGAATTCTGCAGACAGTGTTATTTTTTTTGGCTTGCCACAACACGAGGCATTGACAACACAGTATTTTTGAATTTGGTACGATTGTGCATGCATTCATTCACAGGATCTGTAAATAAAAAGATTACAGGTTTCATCTGCCACCATGGCAAAGGGACCCATAGATCTCAATGGAGCACTACCATTGACACTTCCTTCAGCCCCATAACAGAAGGTCTGTACCTCCATACAGACATAGGGATGGAGGAGAAATTCCAAGGGAATATAAGGGTGTGGCAAGTACCTAATCACCTGACTCCAGTGGTGTATTCCCCTATTACACTACAATCAGGCCAGAAAGTAAGACCAGTGATGCAATTTCTATATATTATAATAGGAAATGATGTCATAATTAAACACATGGATACACCTGAACTAAATGATATAATAATTGAGAGAATCTTGGGATCTGACTTAGACTGAGGGTTTGACTGAACAAAGGTGCCCATGACTGGACACCAGCTTGCAATTTTGTTTTGTTTGATAAATTGGGTGATAGACTGATATACAAATGAAACTGTTGTATCTCCAGGAAGCCTCAATTTGTAATAGTAATAGCATTACTCTCTGGACCGTAGAAGTTTCAGAGCAATGGGAGTTGATTGAATATCGAAAACGATGAGCTGACCGCTCAGATTTTAAAACTGCAGTAACAAAGGATGTTGTGTGTGTGTCTGATTTGCTCGTAGCTAGCTAATGTTGAGGATATGTTGCTTGTATGAAGATGCTGAATGCATTTTGTTTTCTCTGTAGTAAATGTGACAATGTTACCTGAATTAAAACAGAAAGGTAAAGCTAAGTATGGCTGATTTGTAACATAAGTTTTGTTACTTGTGTTCGAAGGTCTGTGTAAGTTTATCATTGGAAGAGTAATGAAACTGAAGCAAAAGTTCTGTAAAGTTTTAAATGAGAAAATTAAGAAATACAGAAGGGTTATATTGTAGATACTGAAACTGAGAAAATGGCATATGAGAAAAGTTAGTCTTTGTATGTTTAACGGAAAAAAAAAAATCAATTTGTAGCAGAGATGGCTGCAGTCTTTGCATGTCTGTGTGTCTGTGTAAAAAAAGGGGGAGAGAGATGGAGAGATTATTACATACATTTATGTTTGAGGGTCTGTGTAAATTTATTATTAGGGGACATAAGTAATCAAATTAAGGTGACGGTTTTGTAAAGTGGTACTGTAAATGAGAAGGATAGAAGCCTTTGTAGCAAGTTTTTGTATGTTTAACTGAGAAATAATTTGTACAGTCTCCCCCATACATAGAGAGACATGTCACGGGCAGGTATGAGCAGAGAGCAAGTCTTGATGCCCCACCCTGTAGACTGGGGGAATCAAGTTAAAGTCATTATGTTGCACAGGAAGATGACCAGACCTCGTCAGTCTTTAGTCGCAGTGTATATACCCCAAATTGTACCCCTGGGCTTGACACTCTTAGCATAAGTAGGATGAAAACTACCACAAAAGCAACCAATGGACGCACAGGTCAAATGTCCACTTCCACCCCAAAGACTCCCAGTGCCAGAAACCAAACTCTTGCCCCATCTTTCAACTCAGCTGTGACAGACTTGTTCCGCACAATAATTCAGACTTATAGTCCCACTTTGGCAGACTGCCAGCAGCTCCTACTGACTCTTTTCAAAACAGAGGAGAAACACAGAATAAGCCAAGCAGGTTTAGGGTCCATGTACACTGCAACTTGTAAACGGCCGTTTAGGAGCAGTTGGGCATTTTTTTCAGAAGTCTCTGAACCCACCTCTATGTTATCTTATCTGTCCATGTACACAGGGTTGTTTACAGTCATTTACAGGCAGTTGAGTTCAGGCAGTTGAGTTGGATAACAATTATTTGCATTCAGGATGTTCAGAACGTGTGTTTACCGGCGTTTCAAACTCAAAAACGTGACTGAACGCGACCGAACGCGATCACCCACGTTTAGCGCTCGCGTTTTTCCATTTTAAAGGGGAATGATTTTTTGACCTCTAGAAACGGTTCTGAGTGCAAACGCCCGCTAAACGTGGCTGCAAACGCGACACAACGGACGTTTTAAACGTCCTTTAAATTCCAGCGTTCAAGGGACTTTTTAAAACGTCCCGTGTACATGTAGCCTTAAAGTATGTTGAAGAGTTAGGAAAAAAGCTGTGGCCCCATTTGGTGGGTTACAGATCGGAAATGAACAGAGAATCTGACCATAGAATGAAACAGGAAGTAATCTGAACAAGTTAACTGCTGCAATTACTCAAGTTAAAAGGTATCTAGCAGAAAAGCTCAATTGTGCCAAGGGACTGTAAAATACCTGGGATTCAGGGTGTCACAAGGTCAGAGACAGTTGGGAAAGGGCAGGGAAGAAGCTGTTTGCCAGATCCCTGCTCAAACCTGGGAGCAGCAGGATTCTGCCGGATTTGGATACCAGACCCTCTATAAATTCACAAAGGGGGAGAGAGAGAGCCATTTCTATGGGAAGAACAATTGCAGTGGGAGTCTTGACACAGTACCTGGGATCATGGCAACACCCTGTGGCGTACCTCTCAAGCAACTGGACACTGAAGCACAGGGTTGGCTACCTTGCCTGCGGGCCGTTGCTGCAACGGCCTTCTGGTGGCCGAAACTGACAAGCTATCGCTAGGTCAGGATACCTATGTCCGGGTCCCACACCAGGTACAGGCATTGATGGATTACAAAGGAAATCACTGGTTCACTAATGGCCGGATGGTTAAATACCAGGCCATACTGTGTGAAAATCCTCAAATCCATTTAGAGACTGTTAATACCCTAAGCCCACCCACTCTGCATCTCACCCCACAAGAACCTGTGGCACGTGACTGCCTTCAGGTAATGGATGAAGTCTATGCAAGTCGGCCAGATTTGAAATACAGCCCCTTGGAAAAGCCAGATGTTGGGTACTTCACTGATGGCAGCAGTTTTGTAAAGGATGGGATCTGCTATGCCGGCTATGCAGTGGTTACACAGGAGACGGTGATTGAGGCAGGAGCCTTACCACAGGGAACCTCTGCTCAGAAAGCTGAACTAATTGCACCAACCAGGGCATTACAACTCACTGCCGGACTAAGACTGAATGTTTATGTGGACTCTAAGTCTGCCTTCCTTACTCTCCATGCTCACGGAGCCCTGTATAAGGAAAAAGGGCTCATTCAATCTGGAGGGAAGAGCATCAAGTATGGGACAGAAATACTGGAACTCTTGGAAGCAGTATGGGCCCCCTCTCAAGTTGCAGTGATCCACTGTAGAGGCCATCAGAAGGGAGACTTCCAGGTAGTTTTAGGAATTACTGGTTGACTTTACTGTCATGCATCCCTCAGGAGGATACAAATATTTGCTGGTGGCCATCTGCACCTATTCGGGCTGGGTAGAGGCCTGGCCCACACAAACTGAGACTACTAAAAGAAATGGTCAAATGCCTGCTCAATGAAAACATCCCCAGATATGGAATCCCCTCATCCATAGGCTAAGACAACAGCCAAGCCTTTGTTCACAAATGCCCTTCCGGGAATTAGCAACAGCACTCAAGATCACTTGGAAACTGCACACTGTGTATCCACCTCAAAGCTCTGGAAAAGTGTAAAGGATGAATCGTACCCTGAAATCACAACTGGCCAAACTCTGTCAGGAGACCCAGATAAAGTGGACCTTGATGCTGCCCATTGCTCTGCTGAGAATTCGGAGTACTTCAACAAAGAAGACAAAATTGTCCCCTTTTGCAGTACTATATGGTAGACCACCACCCATTATAAAAGACATCAAGGGAGACTTACACCAGATAGGGGGAGTAAACCGCAAACTGTTAAAGAAATTAGGGAAGAATATGCGAGACATAGGAAAATGGGTCCAGGAGAAACTTCCCATAAGTCTGACAAACCCAGTCCACCCCTTTAGGCCAGGAGATACAGTGTGGGTGAAAGAGTGGAACGCAACCACGTTAGGGCAAAAATGGAGGGGTCCTTTCAACCCATACAGCCATTAAGGTGGTCGAGGTGACCCCCTGGATACACCACTCCAGGGTAAAGCTAGCTGCTGAAACAGACTCCTGGCTGAGCACAGTAGACCCTCAGGACCCGTTAAAGCTAAAACTGACCAGAGAAATTAGAGGGAAGAACTCCAGCCCTGCTCCTGACACACGCCTGGAAGCTGTCAGGCCTGTGCACGGTGGAAGATAGTTTGACTGCAGCCCTGCTCCCAACACATATCTGGAAGCTGTTGGGTCAACACAAGGCGGAACATAGTTGGACTGCAGCCCTGCTCCCAGCACATACCTGGAAGCTGTTGGGTCAGCGTACAGCGGAAGAAAAGGACATCTGATATCTCCTAGCTCTGCTCCAGTCACACCCAGTAGCTGACTGGTTAACGCACAGCCAAAGCTGGGAATATTCACCGATATGATGTTTGTTAGAAATGCTTTAATACGTTTACTGGTAACCATGGTGATAATACTGGAAATACCCGTAAGGGGGAGGGCACATCATGTGACCCGTTTATCAAAACCACTAAGGTAGGCCCCATAACCACCAAAATGTTGCTGTGACATTCATATTACAAATGTGAAGACATGGTAACTGGCATTTGCATGCATAATGAAACCACCTATTCGGTGTGCACTGCAGGGGACCAGGTAACCTGTTTTGACCCCACCTATGCACCCTCCAAAACATGGTTAGCCATTCAGAGCTTTGGCTCCACAGGCCAGATGATAAACCGTACTCTGATAACCAACCCCAATGGAGCAGCAAGCTTGGTTTTGTGCTCTGCCATTAACCTCAATGGCTTCTCTAGGAGAGGTTGCGGGGGATTAGGATGGGAAAGAGGGCCCCTGGCCTCCAGGTAGGAAAATGGAAAGACAATGAATGGTCCCCTGAACGAATTGTCCATTATTATGGCCCCGCCACCTGGGCGGAGGATGGATCATATGGTTACCATACCCCTAGCTATATGCTTAACCAAATTATTAGGCTACAAGCTGTGTTAGAAATCATTACTAATAAGTCTGCAAATGATTTTAACTTACTAGCTAAGCAAGGAA
The DNA here is from genome assembly GCF_965119305.1 of Pelophylax lessonae. NCBI lineage: Eukaryota > Metazoa > Chordata > Amphibia > Anura > Ranidae > Pelophylax > Pelophylax lessonae. Next base: position 27,139,355 of record NC_138777.1, read on the forward strand.
CTGAGCTATGTACCGGTATTTACCAGAATTGGCTTGCTTTAGACTATTTGCTAGCTGCAGAGGGAGGGGTGTGTGGAAAGTTCAACCTGAGTAATTGCTGTCTGAGGATTGATGATCAGGGGAGGGTAATTGAGGAAATTACTGACAGAATGAGAAAACTAGCTCACGTACCCGTACAAACCTGGGATGGGTTGAATGCTGGCTTGGGGATTTGTTCCCAAATGCAAGTGGGCTGAAAGCCATGTTAGGGGTAGCAATGGCATGTTTTTGTTGGTACCTCCATCCACGAGGAGTGGGACTTTAATGGCAAGTAAATTGTATACAAAGTATAGAACGTAAAATATTAGAAATTTATTTAGAAAAAGAAAGTATTTACATAAATATACTCAAAAAGTATATGCATTCATTGTGCTGGGTTATAGACCCAGAGTGAATGGGTGAGAAGAGTAGAAAGTATTGTCACATGTGTCATATGGTGACAAAATTTTGGAATATTTATCTCTGTTTTTCCATGCTTGTGGGCTTGGAAGTTTTGTCAGAGAAAATTCCTGGTGCGTATCCTACGCGTTTCGGCTTTTTAAGCCTTTATCAAGGGTTATACATTTATTGTCACCGTTTCTGTAACAATAAAAATAGAATAAATTTATTATTTTGATATACCCAGGATTTAGCTGTTGGTATATCAGAAATATATATATATATATACATACATGTTTTGTGTTCAGTCCATGTATAGTTCGTTTGCCTTCATTAAGCAGCGAGAACCTTATGGGTGCGTCCTGTGATACATAACTGGGTGTTTTGATTGGGAAAAAATAATGATATAAGAATAAAAGAAAACCAATGATGATTTGTAATATGTATTGAAAAAGCATAAAGAGAGGGTATGAAACTTACAGTGATGTTATTTACTGACAAATTAGAGCAACCAGGATTGGTTTATGCTCAAAGAGGATAATTTTTGGATACATTTTAGGGTCCCATCTTAGCCTGCAGGGCATATATATAGGGAGGGGTATCTTATCTTAGTAAAAAATGATATGGAAATGCTCATAATATAAATAAATCAATTGCTGTAAAAGAGTGTTTCAAATTATTTATTTTACAGTGAGGGTTTTAAAGTACTTGGTCAATTTGGTAGTTGAGAAGTAACTTACAGTTGTGTGATGTTTTTCTTTGTATCAAGTGGACAGCAGCTCCTGGGTCCTTCCTTCTCCCTCTCTGCGAGGGAAGTGAGGTTGGACAGCGGTTCCCCGGCCTTTTATGCCGGTTCGCGCATGCGCCTTAGGCGCCGCACGTGTCGGCATGTGACGTCCGTCACGCGGCCAAGTCTCCTCTGCGCATGCGCCGGCTAGCGGCGCACGCATCTGAGGAAGCCATCGGGGCGTGCTTTCAGCCACCGACACGGAGAGGGTGAGTAGTAATGGCAATACTGGCCGCCGGCATTTTTCTTCCTTGTTTAATTCCCCTTGTGGCCAGGACAATCTGAAGTTTCATCTCATTGAGATGAAGGCAGCGGCCCATGTAATGGCCATGTGGAAGTACCAACCATTAGCTCCCCGGAACGAACTAGAAATACCATTACACCTTCCCACGTCCCAGAGGTTTCCCCTCTTAAAGCGGAGTTCCGGGCACAAAATCGATATTTTTTTTTTTTGTGCCCGTCCGCTTGTAGACCGTCACCTGAAAAGGAATTGGATAGTTAGACATTTTTTTTTTTACACTCACCTTGTAATCGAAGATCGAAAATACTCAGCTCAGTGTACTTCCTCCCTCTGAGCCGCGGCTCCGCCGTCACTTCCTCCTTCGCGATGATTCCTAGGAGCTGAACGTCATCGCTCCCAGGAATCAATGCGACGGCACCGGCCCCGCTCGTCACTTCCGGGGCGACGCCGCATTCCCCGCTAAACAGCTTCTGGGCATGCCCAGAAGCTGTGGAGGAATGCGGCGCCGCGCCGGAAGTGACGGAGGGGCCGGTGCAGGCGCATTCTGGGAGAAGAGGACGCGGAAGAAGACGCAGAAGAGGATCGCGCCGGCTTCAGCTGCCCACAAGAGAGATGGCAACGCTGTGGAAGAAATTTTATAAGTGAGTATTTCTTCTTGCAGGTAAGTGCGAACCGGGACAGATCAGAGGCTAGCCATTGTGGAATCTACTAGCCCTGACTGTCCCGGGGGTATGTTTAGTGAAAAATGTTTTCTGTGCCCGGAATTCCGCTTTAATTCAGTGTTTTTGCAGTGATGCTATGTGATGCTTAGTCTCCGCTCAAAATCTTGCTACGATAGCATCAAATGGGGGGATGTGGCATTAGCTGAAAAGCCTTCTAAAATGGTAGATTAGGTGGTACTACAGAAACCAGGACAGTCAAGCTGTGCATTTTAGCCCCCCTCCTCCCTCACTATCTCTTCCTCTCTGTTCTCCTGGAACTAACCAGAATACATTTAAGCAGGAAGCCAGGAATGTTAATTGCCATAGACAAATGTTACAGATAACATCAGTAGGTGAAGGATATGTAATGCCTGCCAGGCTAGTTAGGGAAATATGTATCTGTAACGGAACCGCCGACCCACACTGTGTTTGTGGTCTTCTGTCAGTATTCGACTTTCTTGCAGTCAATCTCACAATTCCCAGTCTCAAATCAAGGAGACAGTAGATGTCCTGTGACGTGTAGAAGCTGCCAGTGCTGAAACTCCATAGGTCTCCTAGAATTACCAAAAGGTGCCAGCACTACCCTTCAAAATTTGGTTCAGAAGACTTTAGGTAAGTTGGTAAGGCCAAGCATTCATGTTTATGTGCCCAATGGGTGCATGCTGTGCTTGGGGGGTGGTTGACTGTGTTCACGTCCATCATGCTGCCAAAGTTTCTCTCACAGGCCCGGGATTTTGCAAAATTAATTAATTAATTAATTAAAGTTAATCTGGCACTTGTGTGTCCAGACAATGACATCCAGAGCAGCCATCAGAAATTTTGGGGCCCCTTACACCTTAGGCCTGGGCCCCTCAGGGCGCCTGACCACCAACATTTCGTAGGGCTTGCTCTCTGGCCATCCTACCGAGTCCTTCAGTGCACCCATTTCTATTTTAACACCCTAACAACTTAATATATGAAAATAAATCCAAACCAGCAAAGAGACATCCCCATATATTCAGCAAAGAGACATCGCAATCCAGCAAAGAGACATTCCTTCAGCTGCATCGGCTTACTCTGCAGCCACCCTGCTTTAGCAATTGCTAGTTACTACAGCAGCACCAACTCGGTCTCGTTGGTTGGGGCCTGGACAGCTGAGCCCCTCTGAACACCCGGGCCCCCTACATGTGTACGGGTTGTCCTCCCCTGATGGCAGCCCTGATGACATCACCCAGAAAACTTACCTCTTTACTTATATTGCTGCAGCAGGGACTGGGAGATGACATTTGGGGGGCGTCAAGCAATGGGTTCGGACATCTCGGCAGGTGGCATTTTTTTTTCCTTAGATTTGTGGGTCAGCGGCCATCAGGCATTGTGATTGATGTGGATCTTTATCGCTGGACGGTGAGTTTATATAGTGGGACATTTGGGAAATGTCAAAATGTGTGTGTTTTTTTCATTACTGATTTTTTTTTCGTGTGAATAATTATGGGTGCTTACTTCTGCACGTGGGGGGGGGGGGGGAGTGGAATCTGGGGGACCCCTTATTTTTAAGGGGGAATTCCCAGATTTGAAAAAAAAACCCTCTGCCCGCAGACCCCCCACGACCACCAGCCCAGGGTTGTGTGGAAGAGGCCCTTGCTCTCATCAACATGGGCAAAGATGTGCTCACTTTAATCATCCAATCACGTGCAAGTAAAAATGGCATATGGGTGTATTTTTTAAATGAAAAAAGCTTCACTTTACGTACCAAACTAAGCAAATATACACTTTGCAAAAGTGAATATTCACTACAAGAACATCCTCTACAACTTTAGTAAATCAACCCCAAAGTGTCACCTTGAGATTTTCTTGTAAAGAAGAATTCTGCAGTCTCAGCAGATTTAATCTTGCAGAAATGCAAAACATACAGTGGATTATGGTGCCTGTGCAGAGGATTTACAGTCATTACAGGTGCACGGGGTATAATGAGTGTAAAGTGAATTGCTTGTAAAGGTTTATGTTGAGCGAGGTGACGGGGTATTATAGAGTGATAAAACTGGAGTCACAGCCCGCAGTCACACGGCACTGTGATAGGTTTGGCAATGTCATTGAGGTTACTACAAAATGTTGTTTCCCAAGAGTTGCACAATGGCAGTTTCTGGAAATTTGGATTTACACCTAAAGCTTAACTCCAGGAAGATATAAAAAGACACAAGTTGCTGCAGCTCTATAATCATTAATACATGCATTTTATAAATGCAAGTAAATATCTACAATTTACCTGGTAACAGCTGCTCGCAGTTCCTGTACAACAAAGCTCATACTCTGAGAGGGAGAAACAGTATAAGGAGCCAACCAGCAGAGGCATAACTAGAACATGCAGGGCCCCCGGTGCAAGAAACTATGAAGGGCCTCCCAGATCCCTGGCCGGGGCCCTTCCCTTCAAGCCTGGGGCTCTTCCCACTGATCCTGGGGCCCTTTACTCTCAATGCGGGGCCCTTTATTATGGTCCCGCAGCGGGACCCTTTCACAAGTTCTGCAGTGGGCCCCCTTCCTGCCATCTTGGGTCCTCCCCACGTTGGTGGAATTCCAGGACCCAGTTGCAAGTGTGACCTTTGCGATCCTGGAAGTTCACCCACTGGTGTCAGTAGTTTTTATTTTTTGGTATTTTAATTGTATAATTTTTTATAATTTTATTCTATATTTTTACAATGTCACTGACTATGACTCTGTCCATTCAGAAAAGGAAGGAGCTGGTAAATTACAAATTTACCATCCCCTTCCTGGTTCTCTATTGTGACACATCCCCTGCAGCAGCCGGCAGGAGAGGGGAGGGAGCACAGTGGGGGGGGGGCAGGGGAGCACACAGGGGCCCAGAGACAGCAGAACACAAGTGAACTGGATAGGAGGAGTGGTGGGGGCAACATACAGAGGAACCAATCTCCTCCATTTTCCTCCTGCGGCTACAGGAGAAAAAAAGGAGGACAGTGATTTCTCTACATGCTGCCCCCGCCGCCCCTCCTATCCAGGTGTACAGGGGAGCCGCACAGGCCCCCTGGAGCATGGGGCATGTTTGCAATTGCAACCCCTCTAACCCCGTAGTTACGCCCCCTGCCAATCAGTATGGAGCATGGGGCATGCTGATAGGAGCAGAGATGAGTACATCAGTTCTCCTGAGACAGTCCAGTCACAGGGTGAGAGAAGAACAAGACCTGGCTTAGTTAAAGCTGAATTCCAGGAAACCTGAAAATCCTCCCTATCAGTGGGCTGCGTCTGCACTGCAAGGGTTAATTGCTCTTTTTTTTTTTATGTCTAGAAGGCATGGAGAAGTAGATTTTCTTTACCCGATCCTCCTCTCCTTCGTGCTGCTAGACCGGTCCCTGCAGCAATTCCACTGCTCTCGCAGCAGATGGCGCTCCCAATGCTTGGGCAGTGGACTGTCCCTCAGTAGGCTCATGTCCAGTGCAGGACTATGCATTGGTGTTGATGACCATAGACCATTGAAGCGTGTGGGAGAAGGCGCTGTGGGGACCAGCAGAGGATCAGGTAAGTAAATCTACTTCTAGATCTAAATGAGCAATTAACCCTTGCAGTGCAGGCACTGCCCCGCTGCAAGGGATCATTTTCAAGTTTCCTGGAGCTGGACTTTAAATTCCAATGCATCCTATCACGTCATGTTTACTTTCCCGAGCTTTATTTGTTAAAGGGAAATCCAAATGCATGAAGGATGAGTCAAGTTGGTGAGCATTTGGTAAACAGATGAGTCCACATCATCAGACGGTTTCCATGGCTCATAAATAGTGTAGCAGTTAAAAGAGATACTTGGGGAGTTAATAAGAGTTACAAATATTTAATATAGAACATCAGATTCTATTACTGGTATATCGGTTAATAATTGTGCTTATCTTTTTGATTGGAACAAATAAAATTAAGCAGAACTCAAATCTAAAAAAGTTCCCCTTAACCACTTCTGGACCAGAAGGATTTTCCCCCTTAATGACCAGGCCATATTTTACGATTCGGCACTGCGTTACTTTAACTGACATTTGCGCGGTCGTGCGACACTGTACCCAAATACAATTGATGTCCTTTTTTTTATCCCACAAATAGAGCTTTCTTTTGGTGGTATTTGAACTGGTTAAAGCCAGTTAAACTTTAGGATAAGCACATATAGTCTAAATACAAGAGTCATTTGTATTTATCCTGAATCTTGGTGTGTTTTGTGTATTTCTTCCAGATCTGTGCAGTAATCCAGACCGAGACTTTCCCTCTGTAATAAAGACCGCTCTCTGCTGCTCTCTCTCCTTGTGCAGGGTGACTGGTCTTGTCTCTGCCCCCTTCTGTCATTTGGGCCATTTGAGCTGTTGGGCCCCTCCCACAGCTCTGCTCTCTGCACAGGGTGTGTATGGCACAGTGATGTCACTGTTATTTTTACAAAGTAATATCTGGGTTTGCAAAGACTTTTGGTGCACACAAAGTTGAATTATGTAATTTGTGGCTATTAATGAAAATATTTAAATAAAGGTTTTTGTGCCTGGAGTTAAAGTGGTTCTAAAGCCTTACAGTTTTTCACCTAAATGCATTCTACTGTATGCATTAAGGCAGTGGCAGCTGGTGCATTGGGGGCGCAGGGGCGCCGCCCCCCCATCCATGCATCCGGCCCCCTAATCTACATGCAGCATGGATTCCAATGGGGTTTTTTTTTTTTTACCTGATTATAGCCAGAGGCTCTAATAGGCTTCAAAAAAGGGTGGGCTCGGGGCGCAGAGCACTGCGCCCTGAGCCCACCCAGTTGTGTGACAATAGCGAATGCATATTCGCTATTGTCACACGGATCCTCCTCCTGGCCAATCAGGAAGCGGGTCCTGAGACCCGTTTCCCAATTGGCCAAAAGGAGAAGCCATGCCATTGGCCAAGGAGGCGGGAGGAGACGCAGAAGACTGAGGGGGTGAGGGGGGAGTGAGCCAGCGACGGGTGTGCGGGCTGCTGTTGTGGTCTGGGGGGGTGGGGGTGGTGTGGTCTGTTTGCCGCCCCCCGGTCCATGGAGCACCAGCCACCACTGCATTAAGGTAAGAAACCTTCTGTGCTGCAGTTACCCCCCCCCCCCCCTTTCCTTACCTTAGCCTAATCTGATCCAGCAATATGCACGAGCGCAGCAGCTTCTGCCACTGTCTCTCTCCTCATTGTCAATCAAATCCTGTGACAGGGGGGGCGGGGCTGAGTCCCGCTGTCTGTGTCAATGGACGCAGCAGCGGGGCTCGGGAGCGAGCACGAACGGGTGCCCCTATGGAAAATGGGGGCACCCGACGAAGAGGAGGGGCTCAGAGAGCTGGCAGGGGACCCCAGAAGAAGGATTGGGGCTTCTCTGTGCAAAAGCATTGCACAGAGCAGATAAGTATAGATATGTGTGTTATTTCAATACAAAAAAAAAGCACAGGTACCTAAACTACAGAGGAGGCATCAGATATCAGTGTGCGCTGACAGTATTGACTGTCAGCGCCCATTGAGAACAACATTGGAAACGATTGGGCAGTAGACATCCGCCACAATGTTGATTTGTGGCAGAAACCCTGGGGACCACCCAAATTTTCTCATGGACCATCAGCTGCTCTAGAATGCGGCCCTGGTGGTCACAGTTCCTGCCTTGCATGTCCACACCCCTAGGGTCACATTTAACCCCTTGATCACGTATACTGTTAACCCTTTCCCTGCCAGTGTAATTTTTACAGTAACAGTGCATATTTATAGCACTGATTACTGTAGTAATGTCATGGTACTCCCAAAAGTGTCAAAAATGTCAGTTAGGGGTCCGATTTGTCCGCCGCAATGTCGCAGTCCCGCCCAGTCTCAAGAGCGATATGCGTTCAGATAGCATTTGGTAGACGGTGAGAAAGAGTTGTACTGCCTCTTCACCACCTGATTTAACCCCTTGAACCCCACACTAGTGCACCACATCTGAGTGCATTGCGCACGGCTGAGGGGCACTGGCAGAGCAGCCACCTTCACTTGAATGGGTCACAATCAGCGGGCGGTAGTGCCTGGAAAAAGCGACAAGGGGGGTATAATTCCTGCCATGGCCACAAAGCAAAATATTGTAGCCGAGGCACGTGTACTTCTGCAGCTAAAGGAGGGAGCAAGTGGGGGGCTGTAAAAAATAGCATCTTAACCATAGGGTTTTACCCTCCCCTCAACTGCTGGTTTGAATGAGCCCTTACTCTTCTTGCAATGCAGCGTGGCAGAAGTGAATCATAACGCTGGCTGAACAGAGTCACAAATATTTCGCCAGCTGCAACAGCTCAGATCTATGTATTTCAACTGCGAGTTTAGCCGCCCATTTGTCAGCTAATCTTTAGGTAAAGGAAAGGGATAAAAAAGCATATAGAAAATGCCTGCAGTGATTAGTGCAAAGAAAAAAGGGAAGGGGGGGGGGACGGGTCGGGAAGGGAAATGGGCTGCCTGGGAAAGGGAGGGCCCATCTTCTCCAACAAGGAAGTGAATTACAAATGCCAGTTTCATATTTAAACATCTATGCCAGCCGTTGTTTATATTCATCCGACTCTTTGAAATGAGTCCAGGAAAACCACAACTTGATGCATTGCTGAAGTCTTGATTTATTAACCACTTTTGGACCGGAAGATTTTCCCGATTAATGACCAGGCTATTTTTTGCGGTTCGGCACTGCGTTATTTTAACGGACAATTGCGCGGTCGTGCAACGCTGTACCCAAAAAAATTGATGTCCTTTTTTTCCCCATAAATAGAGCTTTCTTTTGGTGGTATTTGATCACCTGTGCAATTTTTTTTTTTTTTGCACTATAAACAAAAAAGAGCAACGACTCTAAGAAAAAAAAAAAAAAAAAAAAAACAATATTTTTCACTTTCTGCTATATAACATTCCCAATAAAAAAAAAATAAAATCACATTTTTTCATCATTTTAGGCCAATTTGTATTCTGCTTCATATTTTTGGTAAAAAAAAAAAAATCCAAATAAGCGTATTCTGATTGGTTTGCGCAAAAGTTATATCGCTTCTACAAACTAGGGGAAAGATTTATGTCACTTTTATTTATTTATTTATTACTAGTATTGGCGGCAAACAGCGTTTTTTTAGCGGGACTGCGCCATTGCGGCGGACAGATCGTACCCCTAACTGACATGCACTGTTACTGTAATAATGACACTGGGCAGGGAAGGGGTTAAACCAGGGGTGATCAAAGGGTTAAATGTATGGCTTGGGGGTGTTTTCTAACTGTGAGGGGGATAGGCTTGTGGAATCAACACAGGGACCTGTGATCCTAAAAAGAAGGAACAGAGGAGCTCTGTATTGATTCCTGAGAGAACAACGGTCCACCGTGCTTACAACAGCAGACCGCCATTCTCTCTCCACGGGGAGCGATCGCGGGTAGAGATGGCCTTGCAGTTCGCCCGGCGGTCAGTTCGCGGTGAATTTTGTTCGCTACCTGCCAAATTTGCGAACACATGGCGTTGTTCGCGGCGGCCATATTAGTTTACATTGGGGAGAACTTTGACCCATGACACAGCCGTCAGGTGGAACGGGACAGCCAATTAAAACATTTCAGCACATGGACAGTCCCCCTACCCTATAAATAGACCTGAGCTGTCGGCCATTTCACATTCTGCTTTTTGTCGGCGTAGGGAGAGGTCTGCTGTGCTCATGAGGGAGAGATTGCCAGACACAAATAGCTCTGTGAAGATCCACAAAAGTCCTTTTCAGGGCTGGTATTTCGGTATAGGTCTACTAGTATCTTTTCAGGTTAGGGGCAGGTATCCAGTCAGTGCTTTAGGGGCAATTAGAGATCGGCAGCAGTCACACAAATCGCTCTGTTAATGTCCACAAAAGTCATTTAAAGGGCTGCAATTTTTTTGGTATTGCTGTGCAATGCACTATATAGGGTGGGGGAGGGGGGTAATCCACAGTATAATATACTTTTATTAGTTAATATTAGTAGTATTATATTAGTAGTATTATTGTGCACTGTGCAGCATTGTGACAGGTGTGGTGACTGAGCTTTGCTGCAGCAATACTACAAACAGTGCCAAACTCCCTGGCCAATTTTTTGAACAACTGGTGTGATAGACCAGTGGCCCCCCCAATACCACATATTGAAGTGGGGTGTTATCTGAGTATACTTTTACAAGTGTATTTTTGTCCTGCAACAATATTGCCTTTTTTTGCTGAGTTAAGTCTGATACACACAGTGCCAAACTCCCTGACCAATTTTTTGAACAACTGGTGTGATAAACCAGTGGCCCCCCAATACAACATATTGAAGTGGGGTGTTATTTAACAGTGTACATTTATAAGAGTGTATTTTAGTCCTGCAAACATTTGGCCTCTCTTGCTGTGTTAACTGTGCTACACACAGTGACAACAGTTACTGGCCAATTATTTGTAGAACTGGTGTGATAAAATTGTGGCCCCCCAATATCATATATTGAAGTGGGGTGATTTTTAACAGTATACTTTTCTAAGATTGTATTTTAGTCCTGCAAAAATGTGGCCTCTTTTGCTGTGTTAACTGTGCTACACACAGTGACAACAGTTACTGGCCAATTATTTGTAGAACTGGTGTGATAAACCTGTGGCCCCCCAATACCACAGATTGAAGCGGGGTGTTATATACCTTTTTCCAGATATACTGCAATTCTCTAGAGACTTTTTTCACAGGGTAATTTAAAAAACATGACAGGCAGAGGAAGAGGCAGACACTTACGCAGGGGTGGTAGGGGTAGGGCAGGAGCAGTAGGCCGGAGCCAAAGTGTGAAGTTTCAGAAGGCGCGTTTGATTACATCAAAGGACGCACCAGACTTGGTTGAGTGGCTCACTCAGCCTTCCTCTTCTGCACCCTCCTCATCCTCTCTATCTGCACCCTCTTCACTCTCTGCTGTATGCACCCCCATAGACACCACCAAAAACACCACCACCACCACATACCCTCCACTTGAGTCTTTGGAATTATTTTCCGATCCATCACAAGACATTTGCAATGCGCAGCCATTGTTGGCATCAGATCAAGAAGAGAAGGTAGCAACAGCCGCCACTCAGCAGTCTGACGACAGTACCCAGATCAGCCCAAGGAGGTTGGTCCCCGTTGTTGCGGCCTACTCCGAGATCTCGATTGTTAGTGGTGGGGAAGGTGACGTGGATGATGATGACGCGTCTATGGACGTCACGTGGGTGCCCACACGAGGAGGGAAGTTCAGAGGGAGAGACGGACCGGCATATAGGGAGGAGAGGCAGGCAGAACTTGCATTGCACAAGAGGTACAAAGCAGACTGCAAATGTATCAGGAGCGAGCCATCAACCATGTACAGTCACATCTGGCGCTCCCAGGACGCCGGGACATGGCTCCGCAGTGTGGGCTTTTTTTAATGTGTCCGTTGCTGACAACAGTGTTGCCATCTGCAGCCTTTGCAGTCAAAGCATAAGTCGCGGTAAGCCCAACACTCACCTAGGGACAACCGCCTTAAGAAGGGAACTGAACTCCCATCCCGAGCCCAGTGGGAGCAACACCGTCAGAACCCACAAAGACACACTCCAGGCTCTCACCGTCCAGCCCCTTCTCCTCTCTCCTCACATTTGTCCTCCACTCCACCTTACATGATTCCGTCGTCACGTTGTTCTGGAAAAAGGCAGGCTTCTGTGGCCCAAATATTGGATGATGATGCCGGATAACCCTCTTGCCCAACGTTTGACTGCTGGCTTGTCGGAACTGATAGCCCGCCAACTACTGCCATATCAACTGGTGGACTCGGAGGCCTTTCGTAAATTTGTGGCCATTGGAACACCGCAATGGAAGGTCCCAGGCAGGAAATATTTCTCGCAGAAGGGCATTCCAGAGCTGTATGGCCATGTTCAGCGGCAAGTGAATATATCTCTGGCACACAGTGTTGGTGCCAAGATACATCTGACCACAGACACATGATCTAACAAACACGGGCATGGAGGGTATATCACTTTTACTGCCCACTGGGTGAACCTTCTGATGGCCGTCAAGCATGTAACCCGTGGCGCCCGTGTAGATTTGGTTGTACCGCCACGGATTGCATGCAGGCCTGCCTCTTCTTCTCCTCCTCCTCCTCCATCCTCCCTCTCCTCCTTGGCTGACTCCTCCTCTTCCACTGCGCCGCCCAAGATCCCCAGAACCTATTCCACATGCCAGGTGAGACGTTGCCATGCTGTGCTGCGTCTGTTGTGCCTGGAAGCCAAGAGCCACACTGGTCCTGCACTCCTTTCAGCTTTGTGTTCACAGGCAGATCAGTGGCTGACACCGCTGAATTTGACAGTTGGTGGTGTGCGACAACGGTGCCAATCTGCTGAGCGAGCTGAAACAGGGCAAAATAACACACGTGCCATGCATGGCACACGTCCTGAACTTGGTGGTGCAGCGTTTCGTTGCCAAATACCCTGGGGTCCAGGACGTCTTGCAGCAGGCCAGGAAAATCTCGGGCCATTTCAGAACATCTTACACAGCCATGGCTTGCCTTGCTGACATTCAGCTGCGACACAACCTGCCCGTCAGGCGTCTTATTTGTGACTGCCCGAAGCGATGGAACTCAACGTTGCATATGCTTGATAGGCTGCTCCAGCAGAAACGTGCAGTTAACACCTACCTGTACGAACTCTGCGGCAGGACAGGTTCTGGGGAGCTTGGGTTTTTTCACCTCGCCAGTGGCTGCTCATGCGGGATGCATGCAGACTTCTGCGGCCATTCGATGAGATCACCAAACTGGTCAGTCACGGCCAGGGCGCCATAAGTGACATCATACCTTACGCCTTCTTTCTGGAGCGTGCATTGCGTCATGTCATTGATCAAGCCGTCGAGGAGCAGGAAGATGAGGAAGTCGCAATGTTGGATGAATTCCCAGTGGGTGCTACTCCATCTGAGACAAATCAACAGCAGGAGTCTGAAGAGGAGTCAGAGGTGGATGGTTCTGGGGGGGGGGGGGGGATGAGGAGGAGCAAGAAGAGCATGCTTTAAACCTTTCTGGGATCCCTTGTGTTATCCGTGGATGGGGGGAGAAGAACGAGGACGACATTATCCTGGATGATGAGCTGGAAGCAGGCCACTAGGCCGCTTCCAGTTTAGTGCGAATGGGGGCCTTCATGCTCCAGTGTTTTAAGGGGGACCCCCGTATAAAATGCAAAAAGGCCAAGGACCAGTACTGGGTGGCAACATACTTAGACACCCGGTACAAACATAAAATGGCGGAAATGTTTGCACAATCATAGAGGGCGGTCAGAATGCAGCACTTCCAGGCCTTGCTGCAGGAAATGCTGCATTCTGCTTTTGCGTGCGCTGGCAGAGGAATTTCCAGTCACAGAGAGACAGTTGCGGGTAGCAATCCAACAGCGCCTGCAAGAAGAGGGCAGTTTGAAGATGTCTTGGTCACTTCAGATATGAGATCCTTCTTTCAGCCCAACCATCGACAGCTGTACTCCGGATCCAGCAACAAGGAACGCCTAGACCGACAGGTGTCCGACTACATCGGGTTAACGACCGATGTGGACACTCTGTGATGAAGCCCTGGACTACTGGGTGGGCAGGCTTGACCTCTGGCCAGAGCTTGCAAAATTTGCAATGGAAATGTCGGCTTGCATCCCGTCCAGTGTCCTGTCCGAAAGGACGTTCAGCACAGCAGGGGGGATCGTGACCGATAAGCGCACTCGCCTAGCTCATGACAGTGTAGACTACCTCACATTTATAAAAATGTATGAGGCATGGATCTCTGAGGAATTCAACACATGTGACCAGTAGACCATGTTTCATTGAAATTCCTCATGCCAGGCCACAAATATCCGCCAGACCGCCATCCACCCACAGCAATTCCTGGTCCTTGGCTTCGCTACATACAACGGCATAAAAGGCATTTCATGTCCATTGAATGGCAAATTTTTGGGGCCTTTCAGGGCCGACAATTATTTTTTCTGTGAATGCCTAATGTACCTCAAGCCATCAAATACTACGTTCTTAGCTGTCAGTTAAACCCATGTGGGCTAATTTTTGGGACCTATACAGGTCGACACTTACTTCTATATACTGTGAATGCCTAATGTACCTGTAGCCATCAAATACTATGTTCATAGCTGTCAGGTAAACCCATGTGGGCTAATTTTTGGGGCCTATACAGGCCGACACTTACTTCTGTATCCTGTGTGAATGCCTAATGTACCTCTAGCCATCAAATACACTACATTCTTAGCTGTCAGTTAAACCCATGTGGGCTAATTTTTGGGGCCTATACAGGCCGACACTTACTTCTGTATCCTGTGTGAATGCCTAATGTACCTCTAGCCATCAAATACACTACGTTCTTAGCTGTCAGTTAAACCCATGTTGGCTAATTTTTGGGGCCTATACAGGCCGACACTTACTTCTGTATCCTGTGTGAATACCTAATGTACCTCTAGCCATCAAATACACTACATTCTTAGCTGTCAGTTAAACCCATGTGGGCTAATTTTTGGGGCCTATACAGGCCGACACTTACTTCTGTATCCTGTGTGAATGCCTAATGTACCTCTAGCCATCAAATACACTACATTCTTAGCTGTCAGTTAAACCCATGTGGGCTAATTTTTGGGGCCTATGCAAGGTCGACACTTACTTCTGTATCCTGTGTGAATGTCTAATGTACCTCTAGCCATCAAAAATACACTACGTTCTTAGCTGTCAGTTAAACCCATGTGGGCTAATTTTTGGGGCCTATACAGGCCGACACTTACTTCTGTATCCTGTGTCAATGCCTAATGTACCTCTAGCCATCAAATACACTATGTTCTTAGCTGTCAGTTAAACCCATGTGGACTAATTTTTGGGGCCTATACAGGCCGACACTTACTTCTGTATACTGTGTGAATGCCTAATGTAACTCCAGCCATCAAATACTACGTTCTTAGCTGTCAGTTAAACTCATGTGGGCTAATTTTTGGGGCCTATGCAGGCCGACACTTACTTCTGTATACTGTGAATGCTTAATGTACCTCTAGCCATCAAATACACTAAGTTCTTAGCTGTCAGTTAAACCCATTTGGGCTAATTTTTGGGGCCTAAACAGGCCGACACTTACTTCTGTATACTGTGAATGCCTAATGTACCTTCAGCCACAGAATACTACGTTCTTAGCTGTCAGGTAAACGCATGTGGGCTAATTTTTGGGGTCTTTTATGGCCGACACTTACTTCTGTATCATGTGAATGCCTAATGTACCTTCAGCCACAGAATACTACGTTCTTAGCTGTCAGGTAAACGCATATGGGCTAATTTTTGGGGCCTGGAATGGCCGACACTTTCTTCTGCATCATGTGAATGCCTAATGTACCTTCAGCCACAGGATACTACGTTCTTAGTTGTCAGGTAAACCCATGTGGGCTAATTTTTGGGGCCAATACTGGCTGACACTTACTTCTGTATCCTGTGAATGCCTAATGTACCTTCAGCCACAGAATACTACGTTCTTAGCTGTCAGGTAAACCCATGTGGGCTAATTTTTGGGACCTGGAATTTTTTTTTTTACAGCAAAAAATTATCCTGTGAATGCCTAATTTTTTTTAGACTGGAAATGAAAAACAATGGGTCTGTAAAGGCTTCGCCAAATTGTGGAATGGATGCGGACCCATTTTACAGATGTGTGAATGGATCCTATATGTATTAGACAATGTATTTACCGGCTGCTGTCAGTTCTGGCTGATTTATGAAAAAAAAAAAAAATAATCATTTTTTGCTGTAAAAAAAAAAAAATTTAGGGCAACTTTTCCAATTGCAATACTTCTGTTATGACATTGTCCATGTGCTGGGACTATTTGTTGCAGACTTTTGAGAAAATTTGTGGCTGACGTTCGCGAACCGCCCCGGCCGATGTTTGTCCATCTCTAATCATGGGTGCCGGAGGCAGCTAATTACTCAGTGCTCAGTAGCTTACCAGTCTTTTCATCATATCAGATCTCCGAACCTCATGAAAGTCCTTCTACCCCTTCCACCCCAGCAAGCAAGTAGTGAAAGAGGTGGTCCAGTAGTCAGTAAAACAGCAAGAAGAAGAAATGAAGCACCACATCACTGTTCAATAGTCCAGATATAATTTTATTCCAGTAAAGGTCAAACGTATTTTGGGGGTCCAAAAGTACCCCCTTCATCAGGGTTTGCAATAGGAGACAATGAGGGAGATTTACTAAAACTTAGAGCACACAAAATCTGGTGCAGCTGTGCATAGAAACCAATCAGCTTCCAGGTTTTAGGGCTCTTTCACACGGGCGGTCCGATCAGATCCGCCTGTCAGTTTTTTAGGCGGATCTGATCGGATACACCATGCAGCTCTATGGGGCAGCGGGTGTCAGCGGAGACACCTCCGCTGACACACGCTGCCATCCGCATCCGATCCTGTGCGTGAAATCTGGACGGATGGAAACCCTATTTTTCCATCCGTTCAGTAATCGGATCGGATCTGATGAGAGCGGACAAGCGGTCCGCTCTCATCCGATCCCCCATAGAGGGCAGCGGGGGCTGAGACACCTCCCTCTCCGCTCTGCAAGCGGAGACGGAGCTGTCATCCGCCCGGCTCAGCGGGGATCGCGGATCGATCCCCTCTGAGCAACACGGATCCGCCTACGGAGCGGACCGTGTGAAAGAGCCCATATTGTCAAAGCCTAATTGAACAAGCTGAATTTAGAAGCTGATTGGTTAATATGCACAGCTGCACCAGATTCTGAGTGCTGCAGGTTTAGTAAATCAACCCCACTGTATCAGGACTAAAGCCCCGTACACGCGCACCGATTGTTGGCCGTAAATTGTCGGCCAACGTCCGATCGGCCGATTGTCGGCTTGTTAGTATGATGCTTCCGACAACCGACTGCGACTTTTCGGCCGAACAAAATCTGGTGTGCATGCTATAAAATTTTTGTTGGCCGTCTCCAGAACGGCCGATTGTTCGTCAGTCAGTACAGATTTCGACCGACAAACATCAGATGAGCAAGACTGGGCATGCTCAGAGAAGAAAAAACACACGAAAAGTAGACCAGAAAAATGACATCACTTCTGCAGTTGGTTGTTGTTGGCCGACAAAATTCGTGTGCAGTCTAGAGCACATTTCAACCAACACTGGACAAAAGACGGCCGATCGGTCGGCCAACAATCGGTGCGTGTGTACGAGGCTTAAGTAATGAAGGGAACGTGAATAGTATTCTTTCTGGTTTGAAAGCAATTAAGGAGCTGAGGAGACAGCTGGGATTTTTTACAGCCCGAGGAAGACTATATTAGGCATACAAGGTTCATTTCAGTGCTGGCCGGGATGACCAAAAGCTCTGTGGTTAATAAATCTACAGTATTAGGACAGCTTAACCACTTGCCGACTGCCGCACGACTATGTACTGCGGCAGTCAGCCTCTCCTGGGCAAAGTGACGTATGGGTACCTATGGGTACGTCACTCGCCCACGAGCCTGTAGGGGGCGAGCGCACGCCGCCACCAGCATGCTCCCGCCCCCGCTCGTTCCCTGCCATCCCTGCGTGTGTGACCGGCGGCTCCGATGTCCGCCGGCCACTCGCGATCTCGCTCAGGAGAGGGAGAAAGACAGACGGCTGATGTAAACAAAGCCATCTGTCATTCTCCCTTAGATCATCACTGAGGCTATACGATCCTGCTATGTAGGATCGTATGTCTCTGTGATGATCTAACAAGCCACGCCCCCTGACAGTTAGAATCACACCCCTAGGGACACACTAACCCCTTGATCACCAATAAAGTTAACCCCTTCCCTGCTAGTGTCATTTTTACAGTAACAGAGCATATTTATAGCACTGATTACTTTAGTAATGTCACTGGTACCCCCAAAAGTGTCAAAAATGTCAGTCAAGGGTCCGATCTGTCCGCCGCAATGTCACAGTCCCGCAAAAAAAATTGCAGATTGCCGCCATTACTAGTTAAAAAAAAACAATAAAAATGGCATAAATCTTTTCCGTAGATAGTAAATGCAATAACTTTTGTGCAAAACAATCAAAATACGCTTATTGCGATTTTTCTTTTACCAAAAATATGTAGCAGAAAACAAATTGGCCTAAAATGTTAAATTTGATTTTTTCATTTTTTTTCTTGAGAATTTCATATAAAAAAATTTGAAAAATATTGTTATTTTTTCAAAATTGTCGCTTATTTTTTGTAGTTAGTGCAAAAAGTAAAAATCGCACAGGTGATCAAATACCACCAAAAGAAAGCTCTGTTTGTGGGAAAAAAAGGACGTCAATTTCGTTTAGGTACAGCGTTGCATGACCGCGCAATTGTCCGTTACAGTCACGCAGTGCTGAATCGCAAAATAGGGCCTGGTCTTTGAGCAGCCAAATCTTCTGGGGCTTAAGTGGTTAACACATTTTTACTGAACAACCTGCAAAGGGGGGCTGTGAAGGAATTTTTTTTTTCTTGTGGGATATAACCCCTGTCAGGTTTTTCTGGGTTTTTTTTTTTTTTTTTGCCATCTGTTTCCCATTAGGAAGATTTCCCTTCACTTCTTGTTTCATAAAGGTAGTGAGAGGAAATCCCACCAAAGTGAGGGAATCCCTGGTGGCCCCCAGAATAAGTTTCCTCACTCATTTATTTCAAAAGTCACCAGGACAAATAGAGAGGGCGATTCTCCCTAAAGGGGACACAGACTGCAATAAAAACCCGACAGGGGTTCGAATCCCTGTCCATTCTCTCCAAAACGGAAGAAAAAGTTGTGTCTTTAGTCAACAACTTAAAGTGGATTCCCGGCCTCGGGGGTGAAATTTAGCTAAAAATACCCCCGGGACAGTCAGGGCTAGTACATTCCACAATGGATAGCCTCTGAACTGTCCCGGGTCGCACTTACCTTTTAGAAGAAATACTTACCTTGAAAATTTCTTCTCCAGCGCTGCCATCTCGGATGTGGGCAGCTGAAGCCAGCGCGTCCTCTTCTGCGTCCTCTTCCGTGTCCTCTTCTCCCAGAATGCACCTGCACCGGCCCCGCTCGTCACTTCCGGTGCGGGCACGTCATCCCACCACAGCTTCTGGGCATGCCAAGAAGCTGTTTAGCAGGGAATGAGGCGCATTGATTCCTGGGAGCGATGACGTTCAGCTCCCAGGAATCATCGCAAAGAGGAAATGACGACGCGGGCGGCGGCTGCAGAGTGAGGAAGCGGAAGAAAGGTGAGTATATTTTCTTCGATAACAAGGTAAGTAAACAACAAAAAAAAATCGTAACTATCCATTTGTTTTTCAGGTGACCTAGAGCAAGCGGATGGCCCAAAATCGATTATGTCGATTTTGAGGCCGGAACTCCGCTTTAACGCAAACTGACGTAGACCTACGTCGGCTCACTTACAGTGGTTGTACCAGGATGATGCCTGTAGCTAGAGGCATCATCCCGGTACCGTGGTTTAGAGCCGGCGGTCGGCTTTCCGGCAGTAATGACAGATGCGGCTCGGGAGCCGCTCGATCGTTACCCCGGCGAGCGGGAGGGGACGTCCCCCCACCCTCCCGCCGCCTTCCGCAGTTCTGAGAGGAGACCCGAGCAACCAGGCAGCACGTCCACCGGCTGGATGGAGTCCCGATCTAAGCCGGCTGCAGCTTCGATCGGGTCTCCGATGACGTAACCCGGAGGCGGCGTCCATGACGTCACATCCGGGTTACTTGGCTGCTAAAGGCATCAGTTTCAAAAAGTGAATGTATTTAAAAATGCTGTTTTCAGCGTTTTTGAATACATGGAAGTGAAGTGCAGAGGGGTTTGGGGTTTTAGACCCTCGATCCCTCCATAAAGAGTACCTGTCACTGCATATTGCTGTCACAAGGGATGTTTACATTGCTTGTGACAGCAATAAAAGTGATCAGATTATTTTTTAAAAAAAAAACCTGTGTTAAAATAAAAAAAAAAAGGAAAAAACAAAAAAATTTTAGCCACCCCTGTCGCCGTGAGCTCGCGCACGAAAGAAAACGTATATGGAAGTCGCGCCGTGAATGAAATCGCTGTTCAAACCACACATCTGAGGTATTGCCGCGATCGCCAGAGCATGAGCAATAATTAAAAAAAAAGAGCTACACTCTAACTCTAAACTGGTAACCATTAAAACATTTTTTAAAGCGTCGACTATGGAGATTTTTATTGACCGTAGTTTGTCGCCATTCCACGGGTGTGCGCAATTTTAAACCGTAACATGTTGGGTATCTATTTACTCGGCGTGACATAATCTTTCACAATATACAAAAATAGCATTTGAAAGACCGCTGAGCAAATACCGCGTGACAAAAAATATTGCAATGACCGCCATTTTATTCTCCAGAGTCTTTGCCAAAAAAATATAAATAATGTTTGGGGGTTCTAAGTAGTTTTCTAGCAAAAAATACTGATTTTAACTTGTAAACAAAAAGTGTCAAAAATAGGCTTGGGGCTTAAGTGGTTATACTATAATAAAAGCCTGTTATATGGAGAGCTCTGTAGCCCAGGGTGAAAGTTTAAAAACGCAATCAAATGACCCCGTTCACACGCTAGGCGTTTTGTAGCTTGAAGCTCCAAAACGCTGGAGCAGAAAAAAATCAATTATGCTCTATGGAGACGGTTCACATCTCCACAAGTCACCTGAAACCAAAAGCCTGCAGCTCAAAATAGATCCGGAGCTTCTTTTGTAGCTCGTTTCAGGAAGATTGGTGCATTTGTTAAGCGTATTTGTTCTATAGAAATGCATGGAAACACCTGATTTGAGCGTTTTTTAGTACATTTTGTCGCACATTTATGAGCATTTCTCTGCTCACATGCAACAATTAAATGAAAATAAATAATAATAATAAAAAAAAATACATTCATTAGTTAATTCAATTTTAAAAATGAATACATAAAATAAATAAAAAATCCTAACCCCAACCCTTAACCCCAATATTAACCCCCTAATAATATCCCCTAACCCTAATCCTAAACTCTAACCCCTAACCTTAATCCTAACCCCTAACCTTAATATTAAACCCTAACCCTTAACCCCAACACTAATATTAACCTTTAAACCCTACCTTAACCCCTAACCTAACAAAATAAATAAATGATTAAATAAATAGTAATAAATAAGTAAATTAACCCCTAACCTTTTACCTCTAACCCCTAACCCTTTACAAAAAAAGTAAGAAATACATAAATAATAGTAAATAAATTATTTGTTTGTACTCCTTTGGCCTAATGGACTGTTTTTATATACAGTGCCTTGAAAAAGTATTCATACCCAGACTTGTATAAAGTACTCGAAATTTCTACTTGAGTAAAAGTACAAGTGCTCGATCAAAAAGTGACTTGAGAAGAAGTGGAAGTGCTCGCAGAAAATGTTACTAAGAAGTACTAAAGTATTCAACATTTTTTTTACTTAAGTATTGCAAGTAGTTTTTTCAAAAAATTTGCTACTTAAGTACTAAAAGTAAAAAGTACCAGTAGTTTTGAAAAAAAAAATTCTACTCAAGTACTGAAAGTAGAAGTACAAGTACTGTGTTATGTAGTTATTAAAGAAAGAAGTCAAAAGTTTAAACATCATATTGTTTTTTATTATTTCAAATGATTTATTCAAATGATTAACCTGTGTTTGTTAGTAGTTTCTTGATGCACTTTAAGCGCTGTAGCACCATTTATTTGTTTGTTCATATTTTCTTTTTATTGGAAAGATTTGGTATAGCAGCTTTTATTACACACAGCCTTTATTTTTGTATGCGCTGATTTACAAATGACATTATACACATTTTTTTGAGCTTCATGAAACCTGCCATCTACTGTTCTGGCAGTGGTAATTTTTTTAAAAGTAACGAGTAACTATGCAGCACAAAAAAAAAAATATCGGAGTAGAAGTATCGAAATCATCGAAAAAATGTAGTGAAGTAAAAGTAGGAGAAAAAAATTCTACTCTAGGAAAGTACAGATACCGCATTTCGGTACTTAAGTACAGTACTTAAGTAGTTCTACTTCGTTACTATACATCTCTGTTCATACCTCTTGAAATTTTTCACATTTTGTCATGTTATAATAACCAAAAACGTAAATGTATTTTATTGGGATTTTATGTGATAAACAGAAACAAAGTGTCACATAATTGTAAAGTGGAAGGAAAATGATAAATGGTTTTCAAAATCACAAATAAATATGTGAAAAGTGTGGCGTGCATTTGTATTCAGCCCCCTTTACTCTGATACCCCTCTGAACTAAAATCTAGTAGAACCAATTGCCTTCAGAAGTCACCTCAGGGCCGGCCCTACTATGGGTCCCACTGGGTCCATTGGACCCAGGCAGCACTTGGACAGGGGCAGCAAATTGACTCCCAAGATTTTTTTTCCAGCAGTTTTGTGTATCATTGGTTTGCGGCGCATTACAGGCAGCATTTCCCCATCACATACTGCCGCTCGTAGTGCAATGGGTATGAGGAGGCGGAGCGTTGCGTGATTGTGGTGTGCGCAATGACGTCAGACATCAGCGCACTCCATCTCACGCAGGGCAGGCTGGATCTTCTAGGGCGGTGGGAGCGGCAGACACAGGAGTGACAAGAGGACTGAGGACAGACAGCGGGTGTTTGGTGGACTGGTCCAGTGGTGAGTTATGGACAGACTTGTATAAAGTACTCAAAATTTCTACTTGAGTAAAAGTACAAGTGCTCGATCAAAAAGTGACTTGAGTAGAAGTGGAAGTGCTCGCAGAAATAGTTACTAAGAAGTACTAAAGTATTCAACATTTTTTTTACTTAAGTATTGCAAGTAGTTTTTTCAAAAAATTTGCTACTTAAGTACTAAAAGTAAAAAGTACCAGTAGTTTTGAAAAAAAAAATTCTACTCAAGTACTGAAAGTAGAAGTACAAGTACTGTGTTATGTAGTTATTAAAGAAAGAAGTCAAAAGTTTAAACATCATATTGTTTTTTATTATTTCAAATGATTTATTCAAATGATTAACCTGTGTTTGTTAGTAGTTTCTTGATGCACTTTAAGCGCTGTAGCACCATTTATTTGTTTGTTTCATATTTTCTTTTTATTGGAAAGATTTGGTATAGCAGCTTTTATTACACAGCCTTTATTTTCGTATGCGCTGATTTACAAATTACATTATACACATTTTTTTGAGCTTCATGAAACCTGCCATCTACTGTTCTGGCAGTGGTAATTTTTTTAAAAGTAACGAGTAACTATGCAGCACAAAAAAAAAATATCGGAGTAGAAGTATCGAAATCATCGAAAAAATGTAGTGAAGTAAAAGTAGAAGTAGGAGAAAAAAATTCTACTCTAGGAAAGTACAGATACCGCATTTCGGTACTTAAGTACAGTACTTAAGTAGTTCTACTTCGTTACTATACATCTCTGGTTATGGAGGAAGATAACAGTATATAAAATATAATATAAATAATAAAAAATATAATAATGGATGTGGGGGCCTTCTGGTGGGCGTGATTTATTTATTTATTTTTTTGGGGGGGGGGCAGCATTTAATTCTTGGACCCAGGCAGCATGATGTATTGGGCCAGCCCTGAGTCACCTAATTAGTAAATAGAGTCCACCTGTGTGTAATTTAATCTCAGTATAAATTCAGATGTTCTGTGAAGTCCTCAGAGGTTTGTTAGAGAACTTTAGTGAACAAACAGCATCATGAAGGCCAAGCAGCACACCAGACAGGTCAGGGAGAAAGTTGTGGAGAGGTTTAAAGCAGAGTAAGGTTATAAAAAAAATATCCCAAGCTTTGAACATCTCACTGAGGACTGTTCATGCCATCATTCGTAAATGCAAAGAGTATGGCACCACTGTAAACTTACCAAGACATGGCCGTCCACCTAAACTGACAGGCCGGGCAAGGAGAGCATTCATCAAGAGGCCCATGTTAACTCTGGAGGAGCTACAGAGATCCACAGCTCAGGTGGGAGAATCTGTCCACAGGACAACTATTAGTCGTGCGCTCCACAAATCTGCCCTTTATGGAAGAGTGGAAAGAAGAAAGACATTGTTGAAAGAAAGTCATAAGAAGTTCCGTTTGCAGTTTGTGAGAAGACATGTGGGGGACCCAGCAAACATGTGGAAGAAGGTGCTCTGGTCAGATGAGACCAAAATTGAACTTTTTGGCCTAAAAGCCAAACGCTATGTGTGGGGGAAAACTAACACTGCACATCACCCTGAACACCCCACCCCCACCGTGAAACATGATGGTGGCAGCATCATGTTGTGGGGATGCTTTTCTTCATCAGGGACAGGTAATCTGGTCAGAGTTGATGGGAAGATGGATGGAGACAAATACAGGGAAATCTTAGAAGAAAACCTGTTAGAGTCTGCAAAAGACTTGGGACTGGGGTGGAGGTTCACCTTCCAGGAAGACAACGACCCTAAACATACAGCCAGAGCTACAATGGAATGGTTTAGATCAAAGTACAGTATATTCATGAGTTAGAATGGCCCAGTCAAAGTACAGACCTAAATCCAATCGAGAATCTGTGGCAAGACTTGAAAATTGCTGTTCACAGACGTTCTCCATCCAATCTGACAGAGCTTGAGCTATTTTTCCAGGAAGAATGGGCAAAATGTCCCTCTCTAGATGTGCAAAGCTGGTAGAGACATCCCCAAAGCGACTTGCAGCTGTAATTGCAGTGAAAGGCGGTTCTGCAAAGTACTGACTCAGGGGGGGTGAATACAAATGCAACCACACTTTTCACAGATTTATTTGTAAAACTATTTATCATTTTCCTTCCACTTCACAATTATGTGCCACTTTGTGTCGGTCTATCACATAAAATCCCAATAAAATACATTTACATTTTTGGTTGTAAAGTGACAAAATGTGGAAAATGTCGAGGGGTATGAATACTTTTTCCAGGCACTGTATTGTAACTCATATGCATATAAAATGTATTGATTTTAACCACTTCTGGACTGGAAGATTTTACCCCCTTAATGACCAGGCCATTTTTTGCGATTCGGCACTGCGTTAGTTTAGCGGACAATTGCGCAGTCGTGCGACGCTGTACCCAAAAAAAATTGATGTCCTTTTTTTTCCCCACAAATAGAGCTTTCTTTTGGTGGTATTTGATCACCTGTGCGATTTTTATTTTGTTTGCGCTATAAACAAAAAAAGAGCGACAATTCTGAAAAAAAATAATATTTTTCACTTTCTGTTATACAGTAATCCCCCGCTCCATCGCGGTTCAGTTTTTGCGGTCCCGGTAATTCGTGTTTTTTTTTGTAATGTTATTTTACTATATAAATCATTGAAAATGAAATATTTTTGTGTATTCCATAGCTCTTGCTCTGTCTCTCAGTATCTTTTATGTGTTTAAATCAGTTTCTATTGTTTTAAAAGTGTGCTTAAAGACCTTAAAATGCTTTTACACGTACAGTGACAGTAAAAAAAAAACATGCCTACAATGCATTTTAATAGGGTTTTTCTATTTCCCGGATTTTCACTTTTCGCGGCTGGGTCCGGAATGTAACCCCCGCAATGGAGGGGGGTTTACTGTATAACATTCCCCAAAACAATTTAAAAATCAAATTTTTTCATCATTTTAGGCCAGTTTGTATTCTGCTACATAATCTTGGTGAAAAAAAACCCCCAATAAGCGTATTTTGATTGATTTGCGCAAAAGCTATCAAGTCTACTAACTAGGGGAAATATTTATGTCATTTTTATTTATTTATTTATACTAGTAATGGCGGCGATTTGCGATTTTTAGCGGGACTGCGACATTGCGGAGGACAGATCGCACCCCTAACTGACATTTTTGACACTTTTTGGGTTACCAGTGACATTAATACAGTAATCAGTGCTAAAAATATGCACTGTTACTGTAATATTGACACTGGCAGGGAAGGGGTTAACCTAGGGGTGATCAAAGGGTTTAAGCGTATGCCTAGGGGGTGTTTTCTAACTGTGAGAAGGAGGGACTTGTGAAATGATCACAGAGACCTGTGATCCTATATAGAAGGATCACAGGCACTCTGTGTTCATTCCAGAGAGAACAACGGTCTGCTATGTTTACAACAGCAGACCATCCTTCTCTCTCCATGGGCAGCAATTGCAGCCGCTGGCCCTGTGGATCGACTTCCCCGCTGCCTAATGGGGTCCCCAGGAGCGCTCCTGCGAGCCGACGTAACCATACGCTGGTTTGCGCAACCGAGCCAGCCTGCCACGGTATATCTGCGGCGGGAGGTTGGCAAGTGGTTAACACTTGTGGGTATCTATATTTTAGAAATACCTTTTTCCTCTCAGCAGCTTTTTTTTTTTTTTTAATAATAAATAAATAATAAATAAAAAATGACGAACACAAACGCTCAAGACCGCGCATACAAACACTAGAAAAAAAAAACACTAAAAAACAACACTTAGCTGTGAATGCAGCCTAAGGGGAATGAATTTCAACAAAGTGAGAAGGTCTGAAATGCAGGTTTCCTTGAGACAGAAGCCGCCCGACACCTCTAGTGCCAGATTGTGCCGACCTTCTCTATAACCATTAACAACCATGCTGGGTGTGATATTGAAATGTGATTGGTGGGTAAAGATTTCTACTGTTTGCAGGCCTTGTCTTGCTGAATATCCTCATGTGTGTAACAAGGTACAGGCTGCTAGTACATGGGCTCAGTACTTCTAATCTTATTTTATAAACAGAAAGACATATTTATATTGTGGGAAGTACCTGTTTATATAACACATCCAGCAATATCCTTAAATAGTTATTATGTGAAAAGTGATTGCTCAGGTACACAGATACCTGTCAGGGCAACGTCATAGAAGAGACAGGAGGGAGGAGCGCACTACATTTATATAGTGACTATTATACAGGCATACCCCACTTTGAAGTACACAATGGGACCAGAGCATGTATGTAAAACGAAAATGTACCTAAAGTGAAGCAATACCTTTTTTTTTCATTTCTCAATGCATGTAAACACACTATCTCCATAGGAAATCTTGGTCAGCTTGACGTGGCACTGCTCCCAAACCATAAGTGACAAGGACACCAAGCTTGGGGAGCATGTTAAGGGGATCCAGGACTATGACATGGTAGATTACCTAGGCAAGCTGGCCGGCCACAAATAGGATATGTTGTAGTCCTGGGTCCCCTCTTGGTGTTCCCTAAGTTTGGTATCTCTGTCACTTAAGGTTTGGGAGCAGTGCCATGTCAAGCTGACCAAGATTTCCCATAGACGCCAATGTTAAAAACCGGGAGTAGTGCCATGCCAAGCTGACCAGGCTCTGTCCATACTCGTGAGTGTACGTAAAGTGAGTGTACTTAAAACGGAGTATGCCTGTACTCCAGAGTTCATATCTTATCTAAATCTATCTATCCACCTATCTTTCTATCTATCTATTGATCGATCGATCTATGTATCTATCTATCTATCTATCTATCTATCTATCTATCTATCTATCTATCTATCTATCTATCTATCTATCTATCTATCTATCTATCTATCTATCTATCTATCTATCTATCGATTGATCTTTCTATCTATCTATCTATCTATCTATCTATCTATCTATCTATCTATCTATCTATCTATCTATCTATCTATCTATCTATCTATCTATCGATCTATCTATCGATCTATCGATCTATCGATCTATCTATCGATCTATCGATCTATCGATCTATCTATCTATCGATCTATCGATCTATCGATCTATCGATGTATCGATGTATCGATCTATCGATGTATCGATGTATCTATCTGTGTATCTATCGATCGATCTACCTATCTTTCTATCTATCTATTGGGGGCGGGTCAAGGTACCCATACTGATCTGTGGCCAAAAGCACCTATAATGGGCATGTGTGCATCAGAACTGGACCACGGTGAAAAGGAAGAAGGTGGCAAGCCAGGGGAGGCAGTGTGATGCTTTGTCTAGTGGTGTCCATGCCTGGATGGATCAGGGCTGTTTGAGCAGCAAAATGATGTGGATCTACTCAAAACTAGGCGTGCGGTCAAAATTATTCATCGTGATCTCTCTCTCCTTCTTTTTCTCTCTCTTTCTCCCTTCCTTCCTCTCTCTTTCTCCCTTTCTTCCTCTCTCTCTTCCCCCACTCTCTCTCTCTCCCTCTCTCTCCCCCCTGTCTCCCCCCCCTCTCACTCCCCCCCTCTCTCTCTCCCCTCTCTCTCTCTCCCCTCTCTCTCTCTCCCCTCTCTCTCCCCCCTCTCTCTCCCCACTCTCTCTCTCTCCCTCCCCTCTCTCTCTCCCTTCTCTCCCCCCCTCTCTCTCTCCTCTCTCCCTCTCTCTCCCCCCTCTTTCTCTCCCCCCTCTCTCTCTCTCTCTCTCTCTCCCCCTCTCTCTCTCTCTCCCCCTCTCTCTTTCCCCCATCTCTCTCCCCCCTCTCTCTCCCCCTCTCTCTCTCTTCCCCCCTCTCTTTCCCCCCCCCCTCTATCTCCCCCCCCTCTCTCTCATCCCCCTTCTCTCTCTCTCTTCCCCCTCTCTCTCTCCTCCCTCTATCTCTCTCTTGCCCCCTCTCTCTCCCCCCTCTCTCTCTCTTCCCCCCTCTCTTTCTCCCCCCTCTCTATCTCCCCCCCTCTCTCTCACCCCCCTTCTCTCTCTCTCTCTTCCCCCTCTCTCTCTCCTCCCTCTATCTCTCTCTTGCCCCCTCTCTCCCTCCCCCTCTCTCTCCCCCCCCCCTCTCTCTCTTCCCCTCTCTCTCTCTCTCTCCCCCCCCTCTCATTTAGTTTCTATTGTTGAGCTTTTGCTCACATCTAGCAACATTTTTTACATAAAAATAACTGTTCAGGTACATACATTTGCTCCAGAAGCAGGCGACAGAGGGGTTGATTCACTAAACACAAATGGTCTGTGCGCTTTGCAAGTGCAGTTGCTCCAGAGTCTGTTAAATTAAGGTGAAGCATCACTTTACAAAGAATACCCAATCACATGCAAAGAATATGAAAAAAAAAAAACAGCATTTTTACTTGCACATAATTGGACGATGGAAGTTAGCAGAGCTTCCCCTCATTTACTAAGCCCTCCAGCAGTGGCGGCCGGTGTGTTGGGGGCACAGGGGCGCCGCCCCCCCTATCCATGTGTCCGGCCCCCTAATCTGCATTTTGGGTGCATGGAGTTCAATGGGGCTTTTTTTTTTTTTTTTAGTCATCTGATTAGAGCCAGAGGCTCTAATAGGCTTCAGCAAAGGGTGGACCCGGGGCACAGAGCAGTGCGCCCGAGCCCACCCATTGTGTGACAATAGTGAATGAAAATTCGCTATTGTCACATGGATTCTCCTCCTGGCCAATCAGGAAGCGAGTCCAATACGCGCTTCCTGATTGACCGAAAGGCAAACCCTATGCCATTGGCCGAGGAGGAGGCGGGGGGACTGAGGACTTGAGGAGACGCCGGGGGACTGAAGAGAAGCCGCCGCTACAGGTAAGTGCACTTCGGGGGGGGGGGGGGGGCTTGGCACGCTGTTCACTCTGCGTTGAAAGGGGGCACGCTGGCATCTGTGCATTGAAAGGGGGCACGCTGGCATCTGTGGATTGAAAGGGGGCACGCTGGCATCTGTGCATTGAATGGGGGCACGCTGGCATCTGTGCATTGAAAGGGGGCATGCTGGCATCTCTGCATTGAAAGGGGGCACGCTGGCATCTGTGCATTGAAAGGGGGCACGCTGGCATCTCTGCATTGAAAGGGGGCACGCTGATCTCTGTGCATTGAAAGGGGGCACGCTGATCTCTGTGCATTGAAAGGGGGCACGCTGATCTCTGTGCATTGAAAGGGGGCACGCTATGCCTTAATTACTGAAGGCCCCTTTCACACTTTTGTGACCTCAAAGTCACGCAATTTTTTACCGCGTTTTTTTGCCGCAAAGCAATGCCTATTACATTTTTCTGTTTGCGCCCCCCCCCCCCCAAAAAAAATTTTGAGCACCAGCCGCCACTGCCCTCCAGCCACTGTACTTGCAGAGTACACAGTCTATTTACCTTTAGTAAATCAGCCCCTGAGGTTTCTTCTGAGTTCACACCCTAACCAAAAGCAATATCCGTCTGTCTGTCTCTTTAGCTTTTATTTCTTTTTTTTGTTACATAACCTTGTGTATGATTTTGCTGTGTTCTAGAGAAGATTTAGTATGATCTGTGGGATCTTTACGATTCGCTTACCACAGGTCGCATTCTTCAAAAACTGGCTCATCTTTTCAAAAAGAATAAAGCCGGTTTACAGTCCAATAATACAATAGATCCCTTTAAATAAGCATTTACTCGCTGGAGGAAAACATATAATTATGGAAGTTCTGTGTAGTCCGCAGGAGATAATTGATGTGAGCAGTACAAACACATTACACCCAGGATGTGTTATCTGTTCTGAGGTCGGCTCATCCAGTGCGGATAGGGAAAAAACACTGATGGGATCTCCCTTATTTGCATGTCTGATCCCTCTACGCCTCCAGAAGAAGGCAATACTGGAAGATCATACAAAATAAAATACCAGGTTGGTCTCAAGGGATTCTAGGAGGGTCTTATGTTCCAGTTCCCACATTGACATTATAAATTCTTTTTCACACTTCCTATAAATTTTTGGGACATTTTCTGGTTACAGACTTTTCTTTTAACCACTTCTGGACCGGAAGATTTTCCCCTTAACTGCTTGCCGACCGCCGCAAGTACAACTGCGGCGGTCAGCCTCGGCCAGGCAAAGTGACGTATCGGTACGTCACTATCCTGGGAGCCAATAACGGGCGAGCGCGCGCCCCCGAAGGCGCGCTCCTGCCCCTGCTCGTTCCCTAACGAGTCCGCACGTGTGACCGGCGGACCCGATGGTACCCAAAGCCGCCTGTCATTCTCCCCTGTGTAAAAATGGAGATCATACGGTTCTACTATGAAGGACCGTTGATCTCTGTTCTTACACCAGTAGCCATGTCCAATCACAGTTAGAAACACGACCCTAGGGACACACTTAACCCCTCCTTCCCCAATAAAGTTAACCCCTTCCCTGCCAGTGTCATTTTTACAGTAACAGTGCATATGTATAGCACTGATTACTGCAGTAATGTCACTGGTACCCCCAAAAGCGTCAAAAATGTCAGTCAAGGGTCTGATCTGTCCACCGCAATGTCGCAGTACCGCAAAAAAAATCACAGATCGCCGCCATTACTCGTTAAAAAAAAAAACAACAAAAATTACAAAAATCTTTCCCTTAGTTAGTAAACGCAATAACTTTTGCGCAAACCAATCAAAATACGCTTATTGTGATTTTTTTTACCAAGCATATGTAGCAGAAAACAAATTGGCCAAAAATGTTAAAAAATTTCGATTTTTACATTTTTTGGGGGGGAATTTCATATAAAAAAATGTGAAAAAAATATTGTTATTTTTGCAAAATTGTTGCTCTTTTTTTGTTTATAGCGCATGATCAAAAAATCGCACAGGTGATCAAATACCACCAAAAGAAAGCTGTTTGTGGGAAAAAAAGGACGTCAAATTCGTTTAGGTACAGCGTCGCACGACCGCGCAATTGTCCGTTAAATTACGCAGTGGCAAATCGCAAAATAGGCCCTGGTCAGGAAGGGGGTAAAATCTTCCGGGGCTTAAGTGGTTAAAGCGGTTGTATCCTCACAAAAAAAAAAAACCCTGCAGGACAAAGGCATAATGAGCTAGTATGCATTGCATACTAGCTCATTATGAAATACTTACCTTAGAAGGAAGCCCCAACACGGACCCCCGGACACCGCTGAGGGAGCTGTCATGTTCCCTTAGCATCTCTTCCGGATTCGGTGGCTGTGAGTGCCCCCGGAGCCATGATGACGTCACTCCCACGCATGCGTGCAGGAGGTCACTTTCCGGAAAGGAGCTCTGATGGTCCGCCGGACCTTCAGAGCGCATGCGCCGCTGGTGTCAGCGGCTGCATGCAGGGCAAATATCTCCTAAACTATAGGCTTAATTGTAGGTAACAGTTAAGTATACTCCGATACTACCGATTTAATGACCAGGCCATTTTTTGCAATTCGGCACTGCGTTATTTTAGCAGACAATTGAGCGGTCGTGCGACGCTGTACCTAAATAAAATTGATGCTCTTTTTTTCCCACAAACAGAGCTTTCTTTTGGTGGTATTTGATCACCTGTGCGATTTTTACTTTTTGCGCTATGAACAAAAAAAAGAGCAACAATTCTGAAAAAAACAACAATATTTTTCACTTTCTGCTATATAACATTCCCAATAAAAAAAATGTAAAGATCACATTTTTTTCATCCTTTTAGGCCAATTTGTATTGTGCTACATATTTTTGGTAAAAAAAAAATCCCAGTAAGCGTATTTTCATTGGTTTGCGCAAAAGTTATCGCGGGGAAAGATTTATGTTATTTTTATTATTATTATTTTTTTTTACTAGTAATGGCGGCGATCAGCAATTTTTAATAGGACTGCGACATTGCGGGGGACAGATTGGACCCTTAACTGACATTTTTGACACTTTTGGGGGGACCAGTGACATTACTACAGTAATCAGTGCTAAAAATATGCACTGTTACTGAAATAATGACACTGGCAGGGAAGGGGGTTAACCCAGGGGCGATCGAAGGGTTAAGTGTGAGCCTAGAGGGTGTTTTCTAACTGTGTGGGGGGGGGGGCTTGTAAAATCAATACAGAGGCCTGTGTTCCTAAATAGTAGGTACACAGGAGCTCTGCATTGATTGCTGAGAGAACAATGATCTGCTGTGTTTACAACAGCAGACCACCATTCTCACTTCACGGGGAGCGATCAAAGGTGCCCGGCGGCAATCGCAGCCACCTTCCCCATGGATCAGCTTTCCCGCTGGCGAGTAAGTGCACGCGCGCACCTTCGGTGGCGCGCTTGCCCCTTCGGTGGCGCGCTTGCCCCTTCGGTGGCGCGCTTGCCCCCAGGATTGCTCCTGCAGACCGCCGTACAGGTACGGCGATTCACAAGAACCTCCCAACCTGCCTCCGTTTAACCACTTAAGCCCCGGGGGATTTGGCTGCTAAACGACCAGGGGGTATTTTGCGATTCGGCACTGCGTGACTTTAACGGACAATTGCGCGGTCGTGCGACGCTGTACCTAAACGAATTTGGCGTCCTTTTTTTCCCACAAACAGAGCTTTCTTTTGGTGGTATTTGATCACCTGTGCGATTTTTTGATCATGCGCTATAAACAAAAAAAGAGCGTAAATTTTGCAAAAATAGCAATATTTTTCACATTTTTTTATATGAAATTCCCCCCAAAAAAATGTAAAAATCAAATTTTTTTAACATTTTCGGCCAATTTGTTTTATGCTACCTATGTTTGGTAAAAAAAATCGCAAAAAGCGTATTTTGATTGGTTTCCGCAAAAGTTATCGCGTTTACTAACAAAGGGAAAGATTTTTGTCATTTTTGTTGTTTTTTTTTTAACGCGTAATGGCGGCGATCTGCGATTTTTTTGCGGTACTGCGACATTGCGGCGGACAGATCGGACCCTTGACTGACATTTTTGACACTTTTGGGGTTACCAGTGACATTTCTATAGTAATCAGTGCTATATATATGCACTGTTACTGTAAAAATACACTGGTAGTGAAGGGGTTAACTTTATTTGGAAGGGAGGGGCTATGTGTGTCCCTAGGGGCGTGCTTTCTACTGTGATTGGCTGTGGCTTCAGCTGTATGAACGGTGATCAACGGTTCTACATAGTAGAACCGTATGATCATCTATCATACACAGGGGAGAATGACAGGCAGCTTGTTTACACAAGCCGCCCGACTTTCTCCCTCTCCCCCACCGATCGCAGAGTGAGCGGCGGACATCGGGTCCGCCGGTCACACGCGCGGGGGGGTCCGTGACCACGCGGGAGCGGGAGCGCGCCTCCGGGGAGCGCGCGCTCGCTCCCTAGACCCTCACAAGCAAGCGACTTAGACCTACGTCAGTTTGCCTGTGAGGGGCTGACCACCGACGTAGATAGTCGTGCGGCGGTCGGCAAGTGGATATAGGTGGCGGTTGGTCGGCAAGTGGGTAACATGCACTCACTGGCCACTTTATTAGGTACACCTGTTCAATTGCTTGGTGACACAAATTGCTAATCAGCCAATCACATGGCAACAACTCAAAGCATTTAGGCATCTAGACGTGGTGAAGACGACTTGCTGAAGTTCAAACTGAGCATCAGAATGAGGAAGAAAAGGGGTTTAAGTGACTTTGAACGTGGCATGGTTGTTGGTGCCAGATGGGCTGGTCTGAGTATTTCAAAATACTGCTGATCTACTGGGATTTTCACACACAACCATCTCTCGGGTTTACAGAGAATGGTCCGAAAGAGAGAAAATATCCAGTGGGCGGCAGTTGCGTGGATGAAAATGCCTTGTTGTTGTCAGAGGTCAGAGGAGAATGGGCAGACTGGTTCAAATAACCACTAGTTACAACCAAGGTATACAGAATACCATCTCTGAACGCACAACACATTGAACCTTGAAGAAGATGGGCTACAGCAGCAGAAGACCACACCGGGTGCCACTCCTGTCAGCTAAGAACAGGAAACTGAGGCTACAATCCGCACAGGCTCACCAAAATTGGACAATAGAAGATTGGAAAAACATTGCCTGGTCTGATAAGTCTGGATTTCAGCTGCGACATTCAGATAGTAGGAGCAGAATTTGATGTAAACAACATAAAAGCATGGATCCATCCTTCCTTGTATCAACGGTTCAGGCTGCTGGTGGTGATGTAATGGTGTGGGGGATATTTTCTTGGCACACTTTGGGCCCCTTAGTACCAATTCAGCATCATTTAAATTCCACGTCCTACCTGAGTATTGTTGCTGACCATGTCCATCCCTTTATGACTACAGTGTCCCCATCTTCTGATGGCTCCTTCCAGCAGGATAATGCACCATGTCACAAAGCTCCAATCATCTCACCACTGGTTTCTTCACCATGACAATGAGGTCACTGTACTCCAATGGCCTCCACACTGATCAGATCCGGTCACTGTACTCCAATGGCCTCCACACTCACCAGATCCGGTCACTGTACTCCAATGGCCTCCACACTCACCAGATCCGGTCACTGTACTCCAATGGCCTCCACACTCACCAGATCCGGTCACTGTACTCCAATGGTCTCCACACTCACCAGATCAGGTCACTGTACTCCAATGGTCTCCACACTCACCAGATCCGGTCACTGTACTCCAATGGCCTCCACACTCACCAGATCCGGTCACTGTACTCCAATGGCCTCCACACTCACCAGATCCGGTCACTGTACTCCAATGGTCTCCACACTCACCAGATCAGGTCACTGTACTCCAATGGTCTCCACACTCACCACATCTCATCCAATAGAGCACCTTTGGAATGTGGTGGAACGGGAGATTCGCATCATGGATGTGCAGCCAAAAAATCTGCAGCAACTGTGTGATGCCATCATGTCAATATAGAGAAAAATCTCTGAGAAATGTTTCCAACACCCTGTAGAATCTATGCCACAAATAATTATGGCAGTTCTGAAGGCAAAAGGGGGTCCAACCCGGTACTAGCAAGGTGCACCTAATAAAGTGGCCGGTGAGTGTAAGTTAACACTGTTAGTTAAGGATCTTAGGGAACAAACCAGCTTCCGCCTATCTCCCATGGCAGACCAATAGTCTAATGATCCCCACGCTCCTCCCTCCCTATGCTACACACACTGTCCCTAAGTACTATGCCCCCTACTGGTTAAAATCAAATACTACAGTAGTGTCTGTGACATCACCTAGGTCCTAGGAGGATACTTTAATGCTAGAAACTACATGCAGTACTCTTTAATAAGCATTATATGTGTTTTCATGCATTTCTCCACAACAGTCTTTCCCAACCTTTTCTAAATGAAGGAACCCCCTTTAGGTCTCAGGGAACCCCAGCTAATAACTACTATATCAACAGCTTATGGTAGATTACAGTAAGTTAAAATATAGGAATAAATAAAAAAAGAATATAGCATATATTGTGTATCTGATACCCACTCATACAATTACTTTCAGTAAAATTATTGATATAAATAATCAATAATGAAAACCAGAAAAGTCATGCAAAGAGGGAAATAGTAGCGTGCCTTACATGGATTGTCAGTGGAGAAGGACCCCCTTAGATTGTGAGGTCAGTGGGAAGAATGTTCCTTACATTGGGGGTCAGTGGGAAGAATGTTCCTTACATTGGAGGTCAGTGGGAAGAATGCTCCTTACATTGGAGGTCAGTGGGAAGAATGTTCTTTACATTGGAGGTCAGTGGGAAGAATGCTCCTTACATTGGAGGTCAGTGGGTAAAAAGTTGTTCCATTGGGGGTCTGCTGGAAAAATGTTCCTTATATTGGGGGTCAATGGTAAGAATTCTGCTTACATTAGCTGTCAGTGGGGAGAATGCACTTTACATTGGTGGTCATGGTCAATGAGAAGAATGCACCTTACATTGGTGGTCATTGAGAAGAATGCACCTTACATTGGTGGTCATTGAGAAGAATGCACCTTACATTGGATTGGTGGTCAGTAAGAAGAATGCTCCTTACAATAATGGTCAGTGGAGAGAATACTCCTTGTATTGGGAGTTATTGAGAAGAATGTTCCTTATATTGGTGGTCAGTAGGAAGAATGGCCCTTACATCGGTGGCTGGCCATTAGGATAGTGATGGACGAACATCGGCCGGGGCGGTTCGCGAACGCCAGCCGCAAATTTTCTCAAAAGTCCGCGAACCGCGAGTTCGCGGCGGGCCCCACTGACTTTAATGGGAGGCCAACTTTAAAAACCTTTATGTCATATTTGCAGCCACAAAAGACATACTAGCTGTGCACAAATAGTCCCAGCACATGGACAATGTCATAACAGAAGTATTGCAATTGAAAAAGTTGCCCTAAATGTTTTATTTTTTTTTTTACAGCAAAAAATATATATATTTTTTTCATAAATCAGCCAGAACTGACAGCAGCCGGTAAATACATTGTCTAATACATATTGGGTCCATTCACACATCTGTAAAATGGGTCCGCATCCATTCCACAATTTGGCGGAACCTTTACAGACCCATTGTTTTTCATTTCCAGTCTGAAAAATTAGGCATTCACAGGATAAAGAAGTAAGTGTCGGCCATTCCAGGCCCCAAAAATTAACCCACATGCGTTTACCTGACAGCTAAGAATGTAGTATTCTGTGGCATTGGAGCATTTTAAATGACTTTTTTGGACATTGACAAAGCGATTTGTGTGCGACTGCAGCCGATATCTAACTGTCCCTAAAGCAACCACAGAATACCTGGCCCTAATGTTAAAGAGACTGTAATAGACCCTAAAACAACATTTGAGCATTTTAAATGACTTTTGTGGACATTGACAAAGCGATTTCTGTGCGACTGCAGCCAATATCTAACTGCAACCACAGGATACCTGGCCCTAAGCTCAAAAGATACTAGACCTATACTGAAATACCAGCCCTGAGAAGGACTTTTGTGGACATTGACAGAGCGATTTGTGACTGCAGCCGATCTCTAACTGCCCCTAAAGCAACCACAGGATACCCGTCCCTAAACTGAAAAGAGACTGTAGAAGGCCTATACCGAAATACCAGCCCTGGAAAGAACTTTTGTGGATCTTCACAGCGCTATATGTGTCTAGCAAACTCTCCCTAATGAGCACAGCAGACCTCTCCCTACACTGGCAGAAAACGGAATGTGAAATGGCCGCCAGCTCAGGTCTATTTATAGGGTAGGGGGACTGTCCATGTGCTGGAATGTTTCAATTGGCTGTTCCATTCCACCTGACGGCTGTATCATGGGTCAAAGTTCTTCTGAATGAAAAAGAAAATGGCGGCGCGGACATATTCGCGAAACGACCGCCGGGCGAACCGACCACCGGGTGAACCGCAAGGCCATCTCTACATTAGGAAGAATGGTCCTCCTTACATTGGTGGTCAATGAGAAGAATGCACCTTACATTGGTGGTCAATGAGAAGAATGCACCTTACATTGGTGGTTAGTAAGAAGAATGCTCCTTACATTGGCAATCAGTAGGAAGAATGCTCTTTACAATAATGGTCAGTGGAGAGAATACTCCTTGTATTGGGAGTTATTGAAAAGAGTGTTCCTTATATTGGTGGTCAGTAGGAAGAATGCCCCTTACATTGGTGGCCATTAGGAAGAATGGTCCCTATATTGGTGGTCAAGAGAAGAATGCTCCTTACATTGGTGGCCATTAGGAAGAATGTTCCTTACATTGGTGTTCAATGAGAAGAATGCTCCTTACATTGGTGGCCATTAGGAAGAATGTTCCTTATATTGGTGGTCAATGAGAAGAATGTTTCTTATATTGGTGGTCCTTAGAAAGAATGCTGCTTATATTGGTGTACGGTAGAAAGAATGCATCTTACATTGGTGGTCAGTAGAAATATTGCTCCTTACATTGGTGGTCAGTAGAAAATATGCTTCTTACATAGGTGGTCAGTAGGAGGCCACTTACATTGGAGGTTGGTGGAAAAAATGCATCCCCTTACAGTTAGCTAAAAAAATCATTGCTGAATGGTGTCAGTGGTATCATATCAGAGCGACAGAAAGTTCTCATTGCTCAGGGACCAGTGGCGGCCCGTGCATAGGGGGCGCCGGAGCGCCGCCCCCCCTAAAAAAAAGAAAAAAAAAATGACAAAAAAATGATAAAGTTTTGAAAAAAAAAAAATCGTGTTCGCAGGCCTATGCGCTCGGCCTGGTGGATATGGGGGGGAAGGGGGTGGGGTTTACGACCCAGAAGAGGTGCCGATTGGCTGCCTTCTGGGGGCGTAACCTGGGCGCAGGAAAAAGCGCTGAGCCACCCCCACCTTCGTGATATCCTGGCTGTGATTGGTCCAGTCTCCAGCCTGGACCAATCATCATCCAGGACATCGCTGACTCGCGTCAGTCACGCACCATCACCGCCCGATCTCCTTCCCGCCGCCCGGACCGGAAGAAGACAGAAGACTGAAGAGGAGGACGTCCACCGCGCTGCTCGTCTCGGTTCCCGGAATCCCGCCATCCCGCCGCCGTCAGAATGTAAGTGATTTAAGCCGACCTGTGCCATCACCTGTGCCATGCCTATGCCATCACCTGTGCCATCCCTATGCCATCACCTGTGCCATGCCTATGCCATGCCTATGCCATCACCTGTGCCATCACCTGTGCCATGCCTATGCCATCACCTATGCCATCATCTGTGCCATCCTATGCCATCACCTGTGCCATGCCTATGCCATCACCTGTGCCATCACCTGTGCCATGCCTATGCCATCACCTGTGCCATGCCTATGCCATCACCTGTGCCATCACCTGTGCCATGCCTATGCCATCACCTGTGCCATGCCTATGCCATCACCTGTGCCATGCCTATGCCATCACCTGTGCCATGCCTGTACCATAACCTCAAAGTCATGCAATTTTTTTACCACGTTTTTTGCCGCGAAGCAATACCTATTACATTTTTCTTTTTGCGCCCCCCCCCCCCCCCCCAAAAATTTTGAGCACCAGCCGCCACCGTCAGGGACCCCTAGCCACCTTGGGGATCCACTGAAGCCTGACTGAGAAAGGCTCCTCCACACTAAATCTTTTTACATATATACTTCCCATATTCATTAATACAGGAATGTGAATCACCTCTACTGAAGAAATGTGAAATGCGATGGTGTGTTGTGTTGCTGGAAATTGCAAATGTTAATAGGACTTGAAAAAAACGGCGTTCTTTGGGGTAATGTGCATCTATCTATAAAGAGACACTTTGTTGGGTAAGGCTGAAGGAGAAGTTAATCTCACAACCAGTATAATCATGATGTCAGCTCCAATCCGTCTTGTGAACTCCTCACCCACCTATGACTGGGAGGCAGAAGCTATTTCAGGGCCCTCGCCAGGTGCATGCTGAGAAGTTATGTGCACAATGACAGTGTGGGGTCATGAGGACTTCAATCTTTCATGGAGAATTTGTGTCATTCCAGACCGCCGTTTACTGTTTGGGATAACTAAAAGATGGACAAACTGCCCCGAGGAACTAAAGCAGAAAATTAGGTGAAACTGATACTATGTATAAGACAGCTATGCAAGCTTTTGAAAAAGAATGATCAATTAAAATAGACCCTGACCGCACACAGACCACATTCTATGGTTTGGGTGAAGTATTTATTTGAAAAATTAGACAATTTGTAGCTATGGACCTTTTTTTTTTAATCAGTTGTGCCCAGTATGATTTTGTTGGGCTTCCAAAATAATATTATACTAGCACTCTGCATCCCAGAAAAAACACATTGAGCCCAGAATAATGGCACATTGACATTTAGAGTCCAAAAAAAGGAGGCTCTGGGGTAAATTTATTAAAGCGTGTCCCCTTTCTATAGCACATGCTTATTAACCATTTTACCACCGGAGGATTTTGCTGTCTTCCGTCCAGGCCACTTTTTGCGATTCGGCGCTGTGCGACTTCAACTGACAATTGCGCGGTCGTGCGACGCCGTACCCAAACAAAATTTACGTCCTTTTTTTCCCACAAACAGAGCTTTCTTTTGGTGGTATTTGATCACCTGTGCGATTTTTACTTTTTGCGCTATAAACAAAAAAAGAGCGTTTATTTTGAAAAAATAACAATATTTTTAACATTTTTTTATATGAAATTCCCCCCAAAAAAGATGTAAAAACCAATTTTTTAAAAAATTTTTGGCCAATTTGTTTTCTGCTACCTATGTTTGGTAAAAAAAATCGCAATAAGCGTATTTTGATGGGTTTGCGCAAAAGTTATTGCGTTTACTAACAAAGGGAAAGATTTCTGTCATTTTTGGTGTTTCTTTTTTTAACGAGTAATGGCGGCGATCTGCGATTTTTTTTGTGGGACTGCGACATTGCAGCGGACAGATCGGACCCCTGACTGACATTTTTGACACTTTTGGGGGTACCAGTGACATTACTGCAGTAATCAGTGCTATAAATATGCACTGTTACTGTAAAAATGACACTGGCAGGGAAGGGGTTAATTTTATTGGAGAGGGAGGGGTTAATGTATGCCTGGTGCTTACTGACGTGTAGGGGGGGAGGTGACTGAGTGAGTCATGGACAGATCGGATGTCCAGCTATGCTGAACAGTCCGATCTGTCACTCCCTGTCACTATGGAGATCCGCCTGCTGTGTTTACACACAGCGGGCGGATCTCCAGACTCGATCCCCGACGATCGGGTAAGAGCAGCGGCGATCGCCGCTGCTCCTCCCCTGGCCCGACTCCCGCTGTGAATGAAAACAGCGGGAGCGAGCCTCCGGCGGCGCGCAAGCGCCGCCCAGAAGGGGGAGTGTCTGACGACGTTAATACTACGTCGTCAGACGATAACGAACCACTCTGCCGCAGTAATATTACTGTGAGCAGACGTAAAGTGGTTAAGCAAAGTAAATGTTCACAAAGCTCAGAGAATGAGGTGAAGGTGTGTTCAAATCATTCATCCTATTGTGCAAATTTTAGGTGAACCTACTGGGGTTGATTTATTAAAGCGGTAGTATACAGCTTTTTTCCACTTTTAACTACAGGTAAGCCTTTAATAAGGCTTGTATATTAAAAAAGAATAGTGCGCAAATGCAAAAGAAATAACTACCAAATCTGAAGACAATCCATAAATAAAAATGGGGATTTAGTTCCACCATATGGCCATATCGTGCTCAAGCCCACTACTGCGTCAAAGTACCCCATTATCAGTGGGTCCTACACTATCCATGAAAAAGAGATGAATCCAGCCTTTCTAACCCTTGGAGATAATACTCCTTGCTGGGAAAGATGTACAAATGCACTACAGGGGACTCCTCCTATATCCACTTGATGGTGGACACTGATTGAGTACAGGTGTGTGTGGGGGGGTGGGGAGGGCTTCTCAACCTCGATAGTCTGGTCAGACCGAATACATAATAAACAGGCAAAAAATTTGGGGGAGCATACCCATGTATTTCTAAAGCTGCTGCAGCTATGAACCAAAAGACATGTATATTAAAAAAGAATAGCGCGCAAATGCAAAAGAAATAACTACCAAATCTGAAGACAATCCATAAATAAAAATGGGGGTTTGGTCCCACCATATGGCCATATCGTGCTCAAGCCCACTACTGTTTAATAAGGCTTACCTGTAGGTACAATTAATATCTCCTAAACCGGCACGGTTTAGGAGATATTTGCACTGCATGCAGCCACTCACGCGAGCGGTGCATGCGTTCTGAAGGTCCGGCGGACCTTCAGCTTTCCATGCCGAGAGCTTGCCACGAAAATCACTCCCGCGCACATGCGCGGGAGTGACCTCATCGCGGCTCCGGCCAATCACAGCGCCGGAGCCACCGAACCCGGAAGAGACGCCGAGGGATCATGTTAGCTCCCACAGCGGTGTCCGGGGGTCCATGTCGGGGCTTCGTTCTAAGGTAAGTAATTCATAATGAGCTAGTATGCGATGAATACTAGCTCATTATGCCTTTGTCTTGCAGGGGTTTTTTTTTTTTTTTTTTAGGTTTACAACCGCTTTAAACTTGGAGAATTCCGAATCTGATGTAGCTGTGAATGGTAGCCAATCAGTTTCTAACTTCAGTTTGTTCAATTAACCACTTAAGGACCGCCCGGCGCAGATTTACTGCTGCAGGCAGCCCCTCCTGCGAGAACCGACGTAACTGTACGTCGGTCGCGCGCCTGCAGCTAGGGGGCAAGCGCGCACCGCCTCCGGTGCACTCCCGCCCCCACTCGGCAGCAGGGATTCCGATGCATGCCCAGCGGCTCCAATTGCTGCCGGGCACCCGTGATCGTTCCCCAATGAGAGAGAACGACGGTCAGCTGTTGTAAACACAGCTGACCGTTCTTCTCTCTGAAATGATCACAGAGCGCCTGTGATTCTTCTATGTAGGAACACAGATCTCTGTGATAATTTCAAAAGGCCATTCCCCATACTGTTAGAATCACTCCCCTAGGCTTGCATTTAACCCCTTGATCACCCCCAGTATTACCCCTTCCCTGCCAGTGTCATTATTACAGTAACAGTGCATATTTTTTGCACTGATTACTGTAGTAATGTCACTGGTCCCCCCCAAAAGTGTCAAAAAAGGCAGTTAGGGGTCTGCAGTCCCGCTAAAAATCGCAGATCGCCACCATTACTAGTAAAAAAAAAACAATAAAAATGACATAAATCTTTCCCATAGTTAGTAGACGCGATAACTTTTGTGCAAACCAATGAGAATACGCTTATTGCGATTTTTTTAACCAAAAATATGTAGCAGAAAACCAATTGGCCTAAAATTTTAAAAAAATGTTTATTTTTTTGGGGGAATGTTATATAGCAGAATGTGAAAAATATTGTTTTTTTTCAGAATTGACGCTCTTTTTTTGTTTATAGCACAAAAAATAAAAATTGCAGAGGTGATCAAATACCACCAAAAGAAAGCTCTATTTATGGGAAAAAAAGGACATCAATTTT
This sequence comes from Pelophylax lessonae, assembly GCF_965119305.1. NCBI lineage: Eukaryota > Metazoa > Chordata > Amphibia > Anura > Ranidae > Pelophylax > Pelophylax lessonae. The sequence continues at coordinate 27,182,821 of NC_138777.1, forward strand.
ATTTGGGTATAGCTTTGCACGACCGCGCTATTGTCCAATAAAGTAACGCAGTGCCGAATCGCAAAAAATGGCCTGGTCATTAAGGGGGCAAATCCTTCTGGTCCAGAAGTGGTTAAGCTTTGACAATAAAACCTGGAAGCGAATTGGTTTCTGTACAGAACTGCACCAGATTTTGCACTCTCCAATTTTAGTAAATTAACCCTACCTCGTCTAATATGTTTATTTCCTACAATCCTCAGCACCATCTAGTGGCCACAATGTAGCATTTTCTTATTTGAGGTATTTTAGGAAATTACTGCATTATGGCCACTAGATGGAGTTGACAATACACATACTAAGCACATTATGGTGAATATTCGTTATGGCTGTACAAATGCTGAACCATTTGAAGAGTGCCATTTGTTCAACCCAATGGTTAAACGAAAAAAAAAACAAAAAAAAACGAGGAAGAGGCACGGCCTCGAAACGCGTCAGTCCTCCTTCTACATGAGACATTGGACTTTTCTATTGATGCTGCTCTTTGGAATTGATATGCTGGTCTATCACGCATGTTTGTGAGTAATTGATTTTAAACTTATGTTATTAAAAGCCCGCTGAGGATAATGCGCTAGGCTGGTGCGCCCTTTCTTTGTGTTTATATTTGCAGTGTTGGCGACCACCCCGGTCGTAGAGGGCAGCAAGGCTTAGCCATAGTGGATGCCAAGTGTGAGTTTCCGAGATAGAGGCAGCCTGAGGACCTGGTTCTGAGCGCAGGAGCAGGGTGCTCAGCATCACTCTTTTTGTTTCTGGGTCAGTACAACCAGTCTGCCCATAGACGGATCAAAATTCGGTTGGCTCCTGCTGAACTAGCCGAATTTAGTTTCCTCTATGGTTGGCAGAACTCTTCAGCATTGACCAAAAAACTGAAATATTGGTCTTGAATGGACTAATCCTTTAACATGCAGGCAACTATTCTACCCTACCTCTGATACCCTATCTATAATCACCAGTAAATGTGTCTGATTGCCGTGTCATATATGTAATAACAGCAGTTGGCTCCTGTTCACCGCAGGCGTCCCTTGTTCTGTCCAACTGGAGGGGGGGGGGGGAGGGGGGGGGTCAGAGGTGCTGCCCCCTGGCCCAATGCAGGATGCCAACAATAACATTATAAATATAGCCTGCACTAGGCACATCCTTGTGATGTAACTAAAAAAAAAAGGTCAGAGTATGTAAACTTCCTGAGATAGCCACAAAGTGAGCAGATGAGAGAGGCAGGGAGGAGTGAGCGAGGGAGTTAATACACACAGGCAGGGGGGGGGGGGGGTGGAGAGCATAGTCTCAGGGGTGGAGAACATCAGACAAGCAAAAGAGCTGGGCTCTCCTAAGTGTGAAATTACTGCAGGAGGCTGATGAACACTGTACACCCCTTGGGCTGGCAAATCCAGCTGCATCTGCTCAAGGAGGGGGCATCAGGGGCCACTGCATCTGCTCAAGGAGGGGGCATCAGGGGCCACTGCATCTGCTCAGCGAAGGGGGCATCAGGGAGCCACTGCATCTATAGGTGAGTGCTGAGCAGCAACCAAATACCATAGCGTCTTCGCCAGTGTTACATATATCCTGGGGATGGTGATGATGATGATGATGATGATGATGGGTTCAGAGGGCACTTTTGTTTCTTTAAATACAATCATTGTAACAATTTTTGTTTGTAGTTGTTTACAATCACAAGGCATTGTATGGGAAATATTTACAAATAACTGGTAACAAATGTAGATGGAGAGGTAAGGTGACCCACAGGGGGGGTATTACTTTTCATGAAGGTGTACATACTTTTTATGATATGCAGCATGCTTGGACCTTGAAGAAGGGGGGGGGGGACCCCAAAAGCTTGTCCTAAAGATTTGGATGTTAGTACAAATCTGGATCAACTGCGGATATAGGATTGTGTATATGGGATTGTATGGTTGGGTTTTCATTACTGTTTTTTTTTTTGGTTTGCGCCAGATGGACTTGTGTCTTTTTTCAACCTGTCTAACTATGTAACTATGTAACTATGTAAATAAAAAAGTATCATGGACTGTACTTAATTGTTTTTGTTGCAAGTGTACAGTTCCAGTCACCTCAATACAACATGCAATGCATTGCAACTCCATCCGATACATTAATAGAAGGGAAGCTGTGATTGTATAGAGCAGGGTTCTGTGGATCCCTAGGGATTCCTCCTGAGGTTGCTAGGGATTCCTCCTGAGGTTGCTAGGGGTTCCTCCTGAGGTTGCTAGGGATTCCTCCTGAGGTTGCTAGGGATTCCTCCTGAGTTTGCTGGGGGTTCCTTGAGAAATTAGCAATTTCTTCCTCTCAAATAAGTTCCCAATGACACCATTGTTCCTTTTAGCTATCTGTAAGGGGGGTAATTCTTCCCAATGATGACAAGAGTAAGGAGAATTCTTCCCACTGACTGTCACACTAATGTATCATGAGTTGTAGATTTTAAATTTTTAGCAGGGGTTTCCCGAGATCAGAAATGTATTTGATGTAGTGATCGACCGATATTGTTTTTTTTTTTTATGCCAGTATCGATAACGATATTTTGGTCATCGTATATCGGTATCGTCCGATTTTCGGACATGTAAAATTTCGGACATGTAAAAAAAATTTTATTTCATTTTTTTTCCAAAGGTACTCCTTGTGGAGGGATCTGGGGGTCTAAAAGACCCCAAACCTCTCCTCGGTACTGAAAAGCATTTTTTGAATTCCGTCAGTTTTTTTAATTTGGTGCGGAGTACCCGGAAGTGATGTCATGACATCACTTCCGGGTTTTTACGTGGAGACCCGATCAGAGCCGAATGCGGCTTTGATCGGGTCTTCTCTTCGGCGGCCGTGCAGGTAGGATGCCCGGGTCTCCTAGTGGCAGGGCTAGCCTTTGGGGTGTGCGAGCTGTGCGGCCGCACAGGGAGCCATGGGCAACAGGGGCGCCGTGCGTCCATCGCAACTCGCAGATGATCAGGCCGCACAGCGGGAGGTAATCGGCGACCGCGGCCTGGAGGTTCAGTGTGGGGGTCTCTGATGTAAGGGGGGCTCTGTGTGTGGCGGGGTCTCTGATGTAAGGGGAGCTCTGTGTGGGGTTCTCTGATGTAACGGGGGCTCTGATGTAAGGGGGGCTCTGTGGGGGGAGTCTCTGATGTAAGGGGGGGCTCTGTAGGGGTCTCTAATGTAAGGGGGTATTTGATGTAAGGGGGGGCTCTCTAATGTAAAGGGGTATTTGATGTAAGGGGGGCTCTGTGAGGGGTCTCTTCTAATGTAAGGGGGGCTAAGTTCTTAGTGATCATAAAAAAGAAAAGTCAAATAAAGTGCAAAAAAGAGCAAGAAAATGTGCGGGGGGATGGGGGTCACGCGCGCGGTGGGGGGCGCCACAGGATTAGCTCGCACAGGGCGCCTGAACAGCTAAGGCCGGCCCTGCCCAGTGGGACGAGAGACCCGGGCAAGCCACAGAAGGCGGCGGGAGAGGGGACGTCCCCTCCCGCTCCTTGTAATGACAGCCGAGCGGCTTCATAGCCGCATCGGTTGTCATTACAAGACAGCCGACCGTCGGCTATGGACGCCGGTACCGGGGTGATGCCTCTAGCTGCAGGAATCACTCCGGTACAAGCACTTTCCTGAAATATCGGCAATATCGGTAACCTCAGGGGCCGATTCTGATATATCGGGGAAAGTGCATATCGGCCCTCGATATATCGGTGTTGCCGATAATCGGTCAATCCCTAATTTCAAGGGTTCCTCTGTGTTGAGAAAGGCTGGTATAGAAGCTCCATGTATTATTAGAATGGATTAGCACTATGGCCATATAATGCTCTTTGCTACAGCTACTGCTACCGTATAGTTAGGAATCATCCCCAGTTTTCCAGACTTTGAAGGTTTGTCCCTGATTTTTCATTTTGGTCAATAGGATGTTGTAATGATTGCTTATTTGTACCGGTTTATTGCTGGCTTTTTTTTTTTTTTTAACAAATATATAAAGAGAGACGGTTGCTTGACCACACAGCAGACTAGGCTTTGCACATTCTACGGGTTGGGTAGACCAAGACTGGTTCTCTTTACTGAAGATCTGACCTTGTTTTCCATGCCCTTATTCACACTCAATGCGGCTTTAAAATCATGCTTTGTCAGCGCAATTTCAAAGCCGCAGGACAGTGCGATTTCATCTGCGGCTTGCCAACGTTTGCACAGATGTCAATGCAAGTTCCCCATATAATCGCCAAAAATAGTGCAGGAACTGTTATTCAAATCGCACCTATTACCCAATTAACAACTGTTTTACTGCGACAGGTTGGCTCTGTCCCGTGACAGAGCGCGGGACCGCTAGCAGGGGCACATGCGCCCATTCGCCATTGATCAGCGGGTCCAGCGGCCGTGATCGCTCCTCGTTGAGACAGAACGGCGGTCTCCCATTGTAAACACGCAAGATCGCTGTTCTTTCACTTATAAGCACAAGGATCCTGTGTTCCTCCTATTTAGGAACACAGGTCTCTGTGTTCATGCAGAAAGTCCACCCCCCACACAGTTATAAAGCACCCCATAGGGACTCATTTAACTCTTTGATTGCCCCTGGGGTTAACCTCTTCCCTGATAGTGTCATTAATACAGTAACAGTGCATATTTTTAGCGCTTATTACTGTAGTAATGTCACCGGTCCCCCCAAAAGTGTCAAAAATGTCAGTCAGGGGTCCGATCTGTCCACCGCAATGTCGTAGTCCTGCTAAAAATTGCTGATCGCTGCCATTACTAGTAAACAATAAATAAATAAAAAATGACATAAATCTTTCCATTAGTTTGTAGACGCGATAACTTTTACGCAAACCAATCAATATACACTTTTTTTTTTTTACCAAAAATATGTAGCAGAATACAAATTGGCCTAAAATGATGAAAAATTTAGATTTTTACATTTTTTTATTGGGAATGTTATATAGCAGAAAGTGAAAAATATTTTTTTTATTTTTTTTAAATTGTCGCTATTTTTTTGTTTATAGCGCAAAAAATAAAAGTCGCACAGGTGATCAAATACCACCAAAAGAAAGCTTTATTTGTGGGAAAAAAAGGATATCAATTTTATTTGGGTACAGCGTTGCATGACCGCGCAATTGTCCATTAAAATAACGCAGTGCCGTATTGCAAAAAATGTCCTGGTCATTAAGGGGGTAAATCCTTACGGTCCAGAAGTGGTTAAGATGGTGCCATAGAAAGGCATTAGATGCGATTTGTAAATTGCATGTCGCACCTGAAGTCGCACCGGTTTGTACGTGGGCTAAGGCTGGGTTCAAATATATGAAAATTGGATGCATTTTTAACCACATTCAATTTGCATATCATGTGAATGTGAATGGCTTCCAATGGAGCCGGTTCACACATGTCCAGATTGGTTGCAGTGCGGTTTGAAAAAGGGTCCTGTATGTTTTTGGGTCCGGTTCAGCTGCGAATTCAGGTAAAAATTTGCACCTGAATCGCACCTGACCCGGTGAACAGAAACGCACCGAACCCCCCGGACTGCAAACCTCAGCCGGACATGTGTGAACCCAGCCAAAAGCAGAATTCTAAAGAGTCTTGGTATAATGGAGAGTCCCTCTTTCCTCTACATTAGTCCCAGGATCTCAACATCTTGGCATGTTTATATTTATTAGCGTCGCTTCACACTAAGAACCGCATGTAAATCGCACAGAAACCGCACCACATTCCTGTTCAATTAACATGCGATTCAGTGCAGGATGATTTGAGCCTATTCATTTTGAATGGGCTTACATCGCACTGCATCGCACCAAAGTCGTGCATGCATCAATTTTGTGACCGCATTACAACCAGATGTAGACAAACAAACTGCGTTTGGGGTGTCGTTAAGATTGCACTGACACTTGCTACAGATCACAAGGGCATGGCGATTTGAATGCAGTGTGAGAAACGTGCACGGATTGCAGGGTTTCCCGCACCACATTAGTGTGAACCGAGGCTTACATGTATATATATAGCACTGACCATTTACACTTTCCCTAACATATACCGTCCAGGGATCCTCAAACTACGGCCCTCCAGCTGTTGCGGAACTACACGTCCCATGAGGCATTGTAAAACTCTGACATTCACAGACATGACTGGGCATGATGGGAATTGTAGTTCCTGAACAACTGGAGGGCCACAGTTTGAAGACCCCTGCGGCGTATCTTATAAGTTCACATCAGTCCCTGCCCTCAAGGAGCTTACAGTCTAAGGTCTCTAACTATATATAACCGGTCATGTTTCAGCTTTGCTTGAGCACACAGCAGGCTAGGAGTTGCGCATTCTACGGGTTGGGGAGACCCAGACTGGTTCTCTTTACCGAAGATCTGACCTAATTTTCTAAGCCCCCGTTCACACTGAATACAGCTTTCAAATCGCACTAGTTCAGTGCGATTTCAAAGCCGCAAGACAGTGCGATTTCATCTGCGGCTTGCCGACATCTGTGCGATTTCATGCACAGATGTCAAAGCAAGTCGCACATGGAATTGCAAAAAAAAAGCAGCAAGAACTATTTTTTAAATTGCGTTACTGGGGGCTAAGGCTAGGTTCACATATATGCAAACTCGATGCGTTTTTAACATAACATGTGAATGTGAACGGCTCTCAATGAAGCTAGTTCACATGTCCAGGGCGGCTGTGGTGTGGCTTGAAAAAGAGTCCTGTGCGTTATTGCGTCCGTTCAAATGCAAATTCAGGTAAACATGTGCACTTGAATCGCACATGAACCGGTGAACAGAAACGCACTGGACTGAAAACTACAACCAGACATGTGTGAACCCAGCCTAAATCAGAATTCTAAAGAGTCTTGGTATAATGGAGAGTCCCTCTGTCCTCTACAGTAGTCCCTGATCTGTACATCTTTGCATATATATTTATTTATTAGCCTTGGTTCACACTAAGAACCGCATGTGAATCGCGCAGGAACCCCACCACAGTCCTGTTCAATTCACATGCGATGCAGTGCAATGAAATTTGAGTCCTTTTCAATTGCATCGCACCAAAGTCGTGCATGCACCAATTTTGGAATTGCACCGCAACCGGATTGTATGGTACTTTTGTACCATGTGATCCGATGCAGACAAATAACCGCTTAACGCCCGCCCGCCGCAGTTATACTGCGGCAGGCAGCAGCTCCTGCGCGAACCGACGTAGGTATACATCAGAGGAAGAGGCAAAGCCTCGAAACGCGTCAGCCGTTTACCTTAACAAGATATTGGACTCCAACATCATGGACGTTGTTAGACGGAGTTGATATGCTGGTTTACATCACTTGTTTGTGAGTAGACATTTTTAATAATTTATGAATAAAAGCCTACTGAGGATAATGCGCTAGGATGGTGCGCCCTTCTTTTGTGTTTATGTCTACAGATACATTGGTCGCGCGCCTGCAGCTAGGGGGCAAGCGCGCGTCACCTGCGGCGTGCTCCCGCCTCCACTCGGCAGCGGGGACTCCGATGCACGGGGCAGGGGGCTCCGATTGCTGCCTGACACCCGCGATCGTTCCCCGTTGAGAGAGAAGGACGGTCGGCTGTTATAAACACAGCTGACCGTTCTTCTCCATGGAATGATCACAGAGCTGCTGTGATCCTTCTATGTAGGATCACAGGTCTCTGTGATTATTTCACAAGCCACGCCCCCATACAGTTAGAAACACCCCCTAGGTACACATTTAACCCCTTGATCACCACTGTTTTAGCCCCTTCCTTGCCAGTGTCATTATTACAGTAACAGTGCATATTTTTAGCACTGATTACTGTAGTAATGTCACTGGTCCCCCCAAAAGTGTAAAAAATTTCAGTCAGGGGTCCGATCTGTCCGCTGCAATATCGCAGTCCCACTAAAAATCGCAGATCGCCACCATTACTAGTAAAAATAAAAAAAACCAATAAAAATTACATAAATCTTTCCAGTAGTTAGTAGACGCAATAACTTTTGCGCAAACCAATCAAAATACGCTTATTGCAATTTTTTTTACCAAAAATATGTAGCAGAAAACAAATTGGCCTAAAAATGTTAAAAAAAAAAATAATTTTTACATTTTTTTTCGGGAATGTTATATAGCAGAATGTGAAAATTATTGTTTTTTTTCCAGAATTGTCGCTCTTTTTTTGTTTATAGAGCAAAAAATAAAAGAGCGTGTCATATACTTTAGAACCCTCACTTTATGGAGATGAGGATGGGGGAACTGTTTTATAGTCCTAAAACATGTGCTGTTCTAGGGTGACAACTCTGTTTAGCCATAGATACAATACAGTGAGTGTTGTCACCTTAGGACAAAAAGTTTGTTTCATTTGTTTCACTTCCCTTCCCTTCCCTTCCTCTCCTCTTCTTCTTTACATAAGGTGGATTATTTTTTTTTTTTAAAACCAAATTACAAGAATAATAACAAGAACAATAAATACAGTATCTGGCTACGCCCATTGTGTATCCTAAGAACTTTGCGTATCCTACGTGATGTGCATAGCCTTCATCTTTATAGCTCCTCTGACGGGTTGCCTAGGCTACCTAGGCTCACTTAGCGCCGGCTTCTCTACTGAGCACCGGCATCCTCTACAGAGCGCCGGCATCCTCTACTGAGTGCCGCCCAGCATTTCTATTGAGCGCCGGCGTCCTCTACTAAGCGCTGGCTGGCATCTATGTTGAGCGCCGGCATCCTCTACTCAGCCCTGGCATCCTCTACTTAGCCCATGTATCTTTACTGAGCCACGGCATCCTCTACTGAGCACCGGCATCTTCTACTGAGCGCCGGCATCCTCTACTGAGCGTAGGCATCCTTTACTGAGCATATGTATCTCTACTGAGCGCCGGCATCTTCTACTGAGCGTATGTATCTCTACTGAGCGCCGGAATCTTCTACTGAGCGCCGGCATCCTCTACTGAGCGCCGGCATCCTCTACTGAGCGCCGGCATCCTCTACTGAGTGTACTGTATGTATCTCTACTGAGTGCCGGCATCTTCTACTGAGCACCAGCATCTCTAGTGAGCGCTGGCATCTCTACTGTGCACCGTTATCCTCTGCTTAGCGCCGGCATCTTCTATTGAGCGCTGGCATCCTCTACTAAGCGCCGGCATCCTCTACTAAGTGTGCGGGCATCCTCTAATGAGCGCTGGCCGGTATCTCTATTGAACGCCAGCCGGTATCTCTATTGAGCACTGTCAACCTCTACTCAAGGCCAACATCCTCTACTGAGTGCTGGCCAGCATCTATATGGAGCGCTGGTGTCCTTCACTCAGCACCAGCATCCTCTATTGAGCACCTGCATCTCTATTGAGTGCCGGCATCTTCTACTGAGTGCCGGCATCCTCTACTGAGCGCCAGCATCTACATGGAGCCCTGGCATCCTCTACTCAGCCCTGGCATCCTCTACTCAGCACCGGCATCCTCTACTGAGCGCTGGCCGGTATCTCTACTGAGCGCCGGCCGGTATCTCTATTGAGCGCTGGCAACCTCTACTGAAGGCTAACATCCTCTACTGAGTGCTGGCCAGCATCTATATGGAGCGCTGGTGTCCTCCACTCAGCACCAGCATCCTCTATTGAGCACCTGCATCTCTATTGAGTGCCGGCATCTTCTACTGAGTGCCGGCATCCTCTACTGAGCGCCAGCATCCTCTAGGGAGTGCCAGCATCTCTATTGAGCATCGCAAGAGGTGACACACTGCAGTGAGAGGAGTCCTGGAGCAGAGTAAGTCCCTGGAGGCCCGCACCAGACCCGATATGGAAGCAGAAAACAGAATCTGACTATGCACATCACATAACAGATTCTGTTTTCTGTCTTCTCCAGCCAAGTTTTTACAGGGATCGTGTTCTGCCCGAAGATGGGACCAGTCCGGAAAGACTCGGGAGTCCTGCTTGACCGATCTCACTCCCTAGAGCCCCACATGGCTTGCGGCAGACAGAGACATGCGGGTGAGAGCCAGGTGCATGATATATGCAATATAATTGCATGTTTTATGTCGCAGCTATCACCCTCTTGAGCTCTCGTCACATTAGCCATCTCTTGTTGGACATGCGGCCCGGTGGTCCCGGCCCGGTGGCCCCCGGCCCGGCAAATGCCTGGTGTGCCCTATGGCCAGTCCTGGTCTGCTCCAAAACAAAACAGGTGGCTAATGGAGGATATTTCTGTCTTAGTAGTAGAATAGTAATCACGTTAGGAATAGTACCAAGCTAGAAGCTCCTCGGCACAGGACCTGGAAGATTTGCAGCAATCACTGTAGCCTCCAATACTTTAGTGATTGTCATCTTCCACAGTGGTCCTTCAGCATATATACATTGGTCCAAGCTGGACCATGGTAACTATGCAATAAATATCCTTACCTGGAGTTCAGCTTTAAAAAAGAACTCTGCAAATTGGTAAAAAAAAAAAAAAATTGCTCATTGTGCTGTCCTCCGACCTGGACCTCCAGCAGTCTGACATATGCTGAAGAATTAAAGTGAAACTCATTTACTCGAGGTAAAAAAAAAACAAGTAGCCCTAAATAAACTTATATAAAAAACTTAAATAAATTTGCATTGCAAAAATTTTAGCAAGACATTGCTGATTCTTATCTGCTTTCCCTTCTGGAGATAATAATTTAGGCTTTGCAAGCATTCTCATGAAGTGTCTGCTAAATTGAAAGGTTTTTTTTTTTTTCTTCACTATCCTCACCTGATCAAGCTGAGTTATTATATAAAAAAATTCTGCATCCGCAGCTTTTCTTTATCCTTTACACATGTAAGAAATTTAAAAAGTATTTTACTAAAGATTTAACACTGCTGTTGCAGGGGATGCCTGTAATTTGACTTCAAGCTCTGTATAGATTTCTCGAGGGGGGGGGTGATAAAATTAGGCAAAATTAGCTTTTCTTCTATAGCATCTGCAGATTGAAATACAAGTAAAATTGTTATTGTTCTAATACAAAATTGCTTTTGTTTCATTAATAAGAGCCGGTTCACATTAGCGCGACGCGACTCCCTACTACTTCGGGGGCGACTTGTGCATTACATTGCACCACAACTTCGGAGCGACTTGCAGGGACTTCACATAATGGAAGTCTATGCAAGTCGCTCCGAGGTCGCCCCGAAATAGTACAGGACCCTTTTTCTAAGTCGGAGTGACTTGTGTCGCTCCTATTAGAACAGGTCCTGTAGCGGTCAATGGACCGCGAGGGAGCGCGACTTGTCAGGCTGACAAGTCGCCTGACAAGTCGCGCTAATGTGAACCGGCTCTAAAGGTGACATCAATTTTCAATGGAAGGGAAGCTTTCCTTTAAAAAATTGAGTATCAGTATGTATGTGGCCACAACTCCATGTTTTGGCAATTGTGATCTAAAGCACAGAATTTTACTTTGTACAATGACAGTTGATCTTCGTCAGATTTGTTTTTGCATCAATGTGCAATCAGTCAGCATGATATGGCACAGGGGAGGTCACATCCTCAACATTTTGAGGGTGTCAGGTCCTGCTGTGCTTATTAGCGGCTCTTCCTCTGCATGTGCAGGAGATAAAACCATCAAACGTAATAGTTATTTCAACAGTGGGACATTTAAAAGCAATATCTGATTTTTTATATTTAATTAAATGCTCCCCGAGGGAGACCGTATTGCTTTGGGATTCCACTCTTAACACTGCAGGAGTTTATGGGGAAAGACCTCTGCTGCCTATGATCCCTATAGAAGAAGATCTAAAAAAGAGATACTGTATTATATTTTTCTTATATATTTTACTGTGTAAAGGTTTTAAAGCAATAGTTGTATATGCTGGACCAAGGCTGTATCTTGGTCTAGGCCGACAAGGCCCTGGCCTAGGGCGGCACTTTGCAGGGGGGGGGGGGGGGCGTCACCAAAAGATTCCCCTGAGTCTTATAAGGGTGGACTAGGTCGGTAGTAAAATCTGTCCCAAAAAGCCCCATATCATACATGGTAGGTCAGTGTATATATAATAATATAATGGGGGTCAGTGTGTATATATAATACATGGGGTTCAGTGTATATATAATACATAGAGTGATGGGGGAGGGGTCAGTGTATATATAACACATAGGGGTCAGTGTATATATAATATATGGGGGGTCAGTGTATATATAATACATGGGGTGATGGGGGGGGGATCAGTGTATATATAACACATAGGGGTCAGTGTATATATATATATATATATATATATATATATATAATATATGGGGGGTCAGTGTATATATAATACATGGGGTGATGGGGGGGATCAGTGTATATATATATATATATATATATATATATATATATATATATATATATATATATATATATATAATATATATAATATATGGGGGGGTCAGTGTATATATAATACATGGGGTCAGTGTATATATAATACATGGGGTGATGGGGGATATCAGTGTATATATAATATATGGGGGGGGGTCAGTGTTTATATAATACATGGGGGTCAGTGTATATATAATACATGGGGTGATGGGGGGATATCAGTGTGTATATATATATATAATATATGGGGGGTCAGTGTATATATAATACATGGGGTGATGGGGAGGATCAGTGTATATATAATATATGGGGGGTCAGTGTATATATATATATATATATATATATATATATATATATATATAAATAATATATGGGGGGTCAGTGTATATATAATACATGGGGTGATGGGGGGGATCAGTGTATATATATATATATATATATATATATATATATATATATATATATATAATATATGGGGGGGTCAGTGTATATATAATACATGGGGTCAGTGTATATATAATACATGGGGTGATGGGGGGATATCAGTGTATATATAATATATGGGGGGGGGTCAGTGTTTATATAATACATGGGGGGTCAGTGTTTATATAATACATGGGGGTCAGTGTATATATTATACATGGGGTGATGGGGAGGCAGTGTATAATGGGGGTCAGGGGGCAGTCCACCAGTCTGCCTGCCTGCAAGGAGAACTGGGGGCTTCAATAATAACAGATGAATGGGTGGATCTTAAACAGGAAGGGTGGGACAAATTTAGATGGGGGGCGCCCAATTTTAGTCTTGCCTAGGGCAGCACAAAACCAAAATACTCACTGGGCTGGACACAAGCCTTGGCAGCATATATTTAAGGAGCCTTCAGGGAGAAGGCTCTTGTTCCTTAGTCCTAAACTGCCCACATCTGTGAATGGAGGTACCAGCTGATTATAGCTCATCCAAGCTCCCCATGTGTAAAAATGAAAAGACCGAATGTACTTTCTTGACATCATCTTGAATGAATTTTATTATTTGGAGCGCAGAACACCCAGGCCCTCCTCCTGTTGATGCATTTCACCTAACCTGATCTTCATTGTAGAGGAGTCCTCTATGACTAAGCCCTGTTTGGGTGAAATATGTCAGCCGGAGGAGGGTCTGGGTGGACCTTTGTCATTGGAGTGCAGCCAGATTCAAAACCAGGTACCTGCTTTCCCACTAGATGTGGGAATGAGGAGGCCTTAAAGCGGAACTTTCCCTTTTGGGTAGAGCTCTTCTTTGAAGTTAGAAACACATACTGAAGATGTCCGATATTTACCATTGGGCAGAGGGCTATTGTCTTGTTCTTACACAAACCACCCAAGTGCTAGGACCTTCTGTCTTACTGGCCTTTATCACATATTGCCTATCTATGGACAACCCCTCTGTCTAGTTCTTCATTTCCATAACCTTGGATATAGAACCCCAATTCAAAAAAAGTTGGGACGCTGTGTAAAATCTACATAAACACAGAATGCAATGATTTGCACACCTCGTAAACCCATCATTTTATTCACAATTGAAAACAGAAATCATATCAAATGTTTAAAATGTACAATTTTAAGGAAAAAATAAGGTAATTGTGGAACTGATGGCAGCAACACATCTCAAAAAAGTTGGACAGGGCCATGTTTACCACAGTGTGGAATCCCCCCTTCTTCTGGGAACTGAAGAAACCAGTTGCTGGAGTTGTGGTAGAGGAACGTTGTCCTATTCTTGCCTGATATAGGATTCTAACTGTTCAACGGCCCTGGGTCTTCTTTGTCATATTTTTATTTAAATTCTTGTTCTATTTTTCATCTCAAGATGAGCCAAAAATGTTCAACTGGTGAAAAGTCTGGACTGCAGGCAGGCCAGTTAAGCACCCGTACTCTTCTATTGCAAAGCCATGCTGTTGTCATAGATGCAGTATGCGGTTTAGCATTGTCCTGCTGAAATATACAAGGCCTTCCCTGAAAAAGATGTTGTCTGGATGGAAGAATTTGCTTCCCCAAAACCTGGATTTTTCTTTCAGCATTGATGGTGCCATTACAGATTTGCAAGCTATCCATTCTTTACACATTATTGCACCCCCATAAAATCGGAGGTGCAGACAATTGAACTGAGTGCTGATACCAAGCTGGAAGGTCCCTCTCCTCTTTAGTCCAGAGGACGCGGCCCCCATGGTTGCCAAAATAGTCAAATTTGAATTCATCTGACCAGAGAATACTTTTCCACTTTGCAACAGACCATTTTAACTTTGGCCCAGAGAAGACAGCGGTGTTTCTAGACCATGTTCAGATATGGCTTCATGATAGAGCTTTACCCTGCATTTTTGGATGGAACCGGGAACTATGTTCACAGACAGTTACTTTTGAAAGTAGAGTGTTAAAAAAAATTCAGAATGTTTTTCTAAAAGCACAAAACACAAATAGCTATTAAAATACATTGATGAGCCAGGAAGTATCCAAGTGCCTTGGGGGATCAGGACTTTTCGCCAAATTGGACCACAGTTGACAAGGGTTTTGTTTTCCTCTGGTTCAAGTAAGGATCCGTTCACATGTCAGCGTAGAGATCGCGGGCAGAATCACCGAGCGATCAACAAGCGATTTTGTTTTTGTGCAATGTTACCTCGATTTGGTGGACGGAAATCGCGGTAGCATCGCACAGCGTTTGGGGGGGCTATTGCAAATCACGGGCAACGCACAGGCGTCCCACGATTTGCAATGATTTCCAGATCGCGGGCAGAATCGCAGTGATTCTGCCCGCGATCGCTACGCTGACATGTGAATGTAGCCTGAAGATTTTGAGGATGTATCAGTTTTTCCTTTACTTTTGTCTTTTGAATTCAATGGACATTTTATTGTGTTTTTTAAGCTAAATAATAAAATGATAAAAAGTTTGTATTCCCTCCTTATCAGGTAATGATTGATGATTAATTCTATGAATTGGTTTGTAATGGTTGTTGTTGTATTGTTTTTTGTCCCAACTTGCATGGTAATCACACAGGGATTAATATTTTGGCTCCTTCCCTCGCTATGTGCCTAAATAGGTGTCACAAATGTTTACTACTTCAAAATGACGCTGACGATGAGTAACTTCACACGGGAAGCCCAAAAGAGGAACTTAGGAAAGAGAATAACAAGTAATAATTACTGTGACTAGTAATTCATTATAGTCAGTCTTTTATGTGCCAGAAATTACATCTACTCTTGTATTTTGTAAACACTGCTGAGGTTGTCAAGTTTGCAAAGTCAATAAAGTGAACCTGTCATTAAAGGAAGAGAGGAGTCAGGAGAGACTACCTTTACTAATCTCCTAAAAATACCAGCTGCCTGGCTGTCATCCTGATGCACCCCAATACCTGGCCATTAAACAAAGTTTGGAGATCTGCAATCAGGTTTTAGGTCAGTAACTTGGAAAGAATTGAAGCATTGGGGTCAGAATGACAGCCAGGGAACCAGCATTTTCAGAAGGAGAGGTAAGCTTTGCCAGCCTTGAAGAGGTGGTCCAGGCTTAACGTTATAGGGTTATCCTTCTTTTAGGATGGCCTCCTTTGTTCTCCTGTGGCCGGTCCCTGAGCTTCAGGCACCCCCTGCCTGTTTGTGGGCTGAGTGCTAAGGAGACACCTGTATGCATGTCCACAGGCACACACAGCCCCCAGGAAACCATGACCCTGCTCCGATCAGGGAAGATCAGGGAAGCGGTACGGATTGTGGAAGACCCAGCGACGGTGAACATGGAACTTAGGCCGATTTACCTCCCAAGAGCCTAAAGGCAGAGAATTCCGAAGACCCCCCCCCCCCCCCCCGAAAGACCGTCTTTTTTTTCTTGATAAATTACCGCAAAGGTCTAGGAAATGCAAAACCTCAGTAAAAAAACACACTAACGTGAACTTTAGGGCAAACAAATGCAATAAACTACCCACGTTTTTGGTAAAATATAAAAGACGAGGTTGCACCCAGTAAATAGATACCCAAAATGTCAAACCTTAAAATTGTGTGCGCCCCTGGCATGGCGGCATACTTCATTACCCTATTTTTTCTATAGGCAATTCTTCAAAAGCCCTCTATAGGTCCCCTATAGGAGGAGGTGTTGTGCTAGAATTATTGCTATCACTGTGGTGGGGACGGCAATAAGTAACATTTGTATCGCAATCAATGGTGTAGGCACCCCTGATGTGTGAGTTTGCGTTCGTGCATATATGTGGGGGTGGGAGAATTTTATGTGCTTGTGTGTAACTTTATTTTTTTGCAAAAAAATGCTTCCACCTGACAGGCAGGAGTAGCCCCCAGGAGCTGCAGCCCCCGGATTGTGTATGAAATCCCCTCTCTGACAGCGAAAGGGTTAAAAAAAAGAGAGAGAAAAAAAAATCATAATGATGGGTGCCCTTCTAGGAAGAGTGCCTTTAGGCACATGCCTAGTGTAAAATTCAGCCCTGACCTTAGGTAAGTGTTTGAGGACAGGGAGGCCCAGAAAGATACTAGGCATTTTTTACCCTAATGCAGAGAATGCATCAAAGCTAATGCCTAGGTTAACCACTTTAATACAGGGCACTTCCCTCCCTTCCCGCCCAGGCCAATTTTCCCCTTTTAGCGCTGTTGCATTTTGAATCACAATTGTGCGGTCATGCAACACTGTACTTACACCAAATTTATGTCATTTTCCCCCCACAAATAGAGCTTTCTTTTGGTGGTATTTGATCACCTCTGGGTTTTTTCCTTTTTGCTAAACAAATAAAAAAATCCGAAAAGTTTGAAAAAAAAAACTTTTTTTTGTTTATGTTATACAATTTTGTAAATAAATAAGTTTTTTCCTGCACTGATGAGCACTGATGAGACTGCACTGACAGGCACTGATGAGGAGGCACTGATGGGGTGGCACTGATGGGGTGGCACTGATAGGCACTGATATGTGGCACTGATAGGTAGCACTGATATGCAGCATTGGTGGGCACTGATAGGCGGCACTGCTGGGCACTGATAGGCGGCATTGATGGGCACTGATAGGTGGGACTGATGGGCACTGATAGGTGGCACTGACGGGCACTAATGGGCACTGATAGGCGGCACTGGTGGGCACTGATGGGCGGCACTGATCGGCACTGACGGGCAGCACTGATGGGCACTGCTAGGCGGCACCGGTGGGCAATAATGGGCACTGGTGGGCGACACTAAAGGATGGCAATGATGGGCACTTGTGGGCAGCACTGATAGGGAGGGCACTGGTGGGCAGCACTGATGGGGAGGGCAATGGGGGGCTCCCTGAGCCCTGATTGCCATCCCTGGTGGCCATAGTGGGCATCCCTGGGGTCATAGTGGGCATCCCTGGGGTCATAGTGGGCATCCCTGGTGGATCTAGTGGCAACCCCCCCCGAGGGTCTGCACTGGTAATCAATGATCTGATTACCAGTGCCAACCCCCCCCCCCCCCGTCAGGGGAGCCGCCGATCGGCGCTCCTTTACTCGTGCCTGTCAGGCACGAACTAAGGAAAGCCGATCGACGGCTGTTCCTATTTACTATGTGACCAGCCGTGATTGGACATGGCTGATCACATGGTAAAGAGCCTCCGTCAGAGGCTCTTTACCGAGATCGGAGATGCAGGGTGTCAGACTGACACCTCGCATCACCGATCGCCCCGGGGGGCGCCCAGAGCTGTGTTATCCTGCCGCCGTCATATGACGTCCGGTCAGTATAACACAACCACATTCCCGCCGTCATTTGTCTATAGGGCGGGCGGGAAGTGGTTAATTTTCACTATAAATAGTTTGGGCCAAGCTGGCCCAAATGAACTATTTCCTTCACTAATATGTGTGCCTGCTGGGCATGCTGCATAGACTGTATGTATCCTCAGTATACAGCACTTTCAGGTGTGTAATGGGACCTTCCTGTCCTAACACCCAAAACAAAATAACATTAGACTGAGTGGCACTCATAGGCAGCTTTGTATTTTATCAATGAATACAAAGCTTCCTATGATTGACAGAGGCGTAAACGTCACAATCTCTGATTCATCCAATCAGAAGAAATTGTTAAAATACAAAGCGTGTCATATCTTCCCGGAGGCATCTGACAGGTGCTGGCGCTGCCAACAGGATGTGGGCACCATGTCCCACATCTTCTGGAGCTGTCCTCTGCTCCGGGTTTTCTGGACTGAAGTACGCAGGATTTCCCAACTAATGACAGAGTATATTATTCCAGAGGACCCAGCATTCTTTCTACTACACTGCGCCAAAAAAATAAAAAATACCACCAAAAGAACGCTCTATTTGTGGGGAAAAAAGGACATCAATTTTATTTGGGTACAGCGTCGCACGACTGCGCAATTGCCAGTTAAAAAAATGGCCTGCTCATTAAAGTGGTAGTATACTCCGCTTTTTAACTTTTACCTACAGGTAAGCCTATAATAAAGGCCCGTACGCACGATACGAAAATCGGAAGTAAAATTTAGTCCGACAAAAGACCTGCCAATTTTCGGATTGTTAGCGTAGTGCTTTTGACAGCCGATTATGAATTTTCGTACAACAAAAACGGGATGTGCAGGTTATAAAATTTTTATTGTACGTCAAAACAATGTCCGATTTTCGTTTAATTAGTAGAGTTTTTGTCCGAAGAAAATCATAAGAGCAAGACTAGGCATGCTCAGAAACGAAAGAATACATACAAAACAATCCAACATAAGACATCACTTCTGAAATTGAATTCTGTCGAACTGGAATTTTCGTATGAAAGTAACCTCTTCACTCTCCATATGAGACTAGCATGCCACAATAATCGGGCTTTAGACTTACCTGTAGGTAAAATTAATATCTCCTAAACCTGCACGGTTTAGGAGATATTCACCCTGCATGCAGCTGCTGACACCAGCGGTGCATGCGCTCTGAAGGTCCGGCGGACCTTCCAAGCTCCTTGCCAGAAAGTGACCTCCCGTGCGCATGTGCGGGAGTGACGTCATCGTGGCCCTGGCCACTCAGCGCCGGAGCTGCCGAACCCGGAAGAGACACCGAGGGAACATGACAGCTCCCTTTGCGGTGTCCAGGTGACCATGTGTGGGCTTCGTTCTAAGGTTAGTATTTCATAATGTGCTAGTATGCCATGACTTTGCCTTTGACATTGTCCTCATTGTGACGAAACGCGTCAGCCAGGCCCGCACGTCGACACGCTTACCTTGGCTTTCCTAACATTCCATGCGCTTTCATATGGTTGGATATGTGAGTTGCCATTTTATCTGCTTTTTACATTTATTAAAGAAGTATAATATGCCATTGGAGTCTCCTCTTTATTTTGGAGGTTTATGGCGCATTTAAGGCTGACTATCTAGTGGAGTTTTGGAAGCGCTACCTGCATTGATCAGATTGACTGCTTTCTGGAGTTTTGCCTGTTCCAGGGGAAACATTTGGATACGTGCCCATTTTGACCTACCCTAACCGGTGGTCAATTTGTTCCGGTAAGCGGACATCCTTTCTATTTGATGGTGATCCTCTTCTCCTACCTTGATCCCATCTCCTGGTATTGGATTTCTTGGTTCCTTGCCTTTTGGGGTGTATCTTCATCATTTGTGGGACTTTACATTGAACTGGATTTTCTCACCATTTATGTTTGATACATGTTGGCACTGTACTATTACTAACTATTTATGACATACTACCACATTATGCCATTGTCTTGCAGGTTTTTTTTTTTTTTTGTACTCAGGGGATACTACCGCTTTAAGGGGGAAAACCTTGCAGTCCAGAAGTGGTTAAACTGATCTCTGAACTGTAAAAGACTGGTTTCCCCTTTATATAAGAAGCAGCCCTCTGAGCTTTTGATGCCTTAGGCTGCAGCCTATGTGGCCGTTTCCAGACGTGCCTTCGTGCCATGCAGGCTGTCATTCTGCGCCCTAAATAATTGAGCATTTATGCCTGACAGAATTCCATCATCTGCTGGCGTTACGTCACCGCCTCGGAGAAAGAGGATGCTTCAGTGTCTTGTCGTTCTGTGTCACTCTTTCCATGTACAGCTCACGCTGTGTGTTTTTTTTGCTGGGGTTTCCCCCTTTGAAAATGTCATTCTTGCTTTCCTTATTGATGACCCAGAAACCCAAAAGCCACGATTGTTTTTTCCTCTCGCCCTTTAGTGAAAATGATTAGTAAAGGGATTTTCTGTTCTCGCCATAAATTCAACCAAATCCTCTCTTCAACCTCTTGATAGGTAAATGTATGGCTTTTTTTTTTTTTTTTTGCAGGGTTAAAGCTTAAGTTATTTTTATTTTATTTATTTTTTTTTTTTCATTGGCACAAAGGGACTGTACTTGCCTTGAATGAGAAGTGCCCATTGCGCTGGTGCCTGTCTGTTAAAACTGTTAATTCCTCGCCCCATTCTGGGGAGCCGCTGGACCGTT